>NW_007078970.1:0-1973 GCF_000164805.1 Carlito syrichta | reverse complement strand
CGGAAGAGGAGCAGTATGCCCCAGAGTGAAACTCCCTAATCCCAGTCCCCGGTGTCTGAGTCATGGCCCAGGGAGGAGGCAGGCACATGAGAAAGCCTCTTCCATATATTTACAAGGAGCCGAGAACATTGTCTCCAAGGAAATACTCTTGAGATTCTTTATGGCTTATTAAAAAAGTGGAAAGTATTAAATAGTTTTATCTGAAATCTGAAATACTCCACTAGTAGAATAAACGTTTGTCTTTATTTTTGTGATGTTGAGAAATATTTTTGATTTCCAGTGCTTGCTAATCTGTTAGTTCTCCTTAGTACAGGTAATTATATTATAAACTAACAAGGGAAAGTAAACCAACAATGGGGTTTTAATTGCATATAATTACTTGGTGTCCCAAAGTATTTTACAATTGAGAAAATTTGTCTGAAAGTTTTGATATTTAGTGAATAGAATTTAGGGCAATTTCTGTATTTCCCCCAACTGCCTAATAGTCTTTATAACAAGGAAATAGAAGCACAGTGATAATTCTGAACTGAAACAAAGTTACACATGAGAGTGATTAAATGAATCTGTTTGTCTTTGATTCAATAGGAATCCAAAACAAAGTTGATCTAATCAACAAGGATCAGTAGAGAAGTTATTGAAGATTCTCTTTCTTTGAAACTGGTAAAGGCAAGGAAATAACACTTGCAAACAATGGAGGCCTTTAATTCACAGGCTCCAACACTGAAAAACCATTGTGAAGTGGAATTTTGGGGGTTTCAGGTTTTAATTTGAGCTGTACAAGCAGGTGCAATGATGGAGGAAGAACTTCTGTGATTATACTGTTGCCACTCCTGGCAAATGAAATTCACCAATAATCCAGCTTTATGTGTTTGATCATAGAGACTGTCAGTGCTGACCTGTTTACTGGCATTCACTCCCTAGGTACTTCTCTTACCTTGGGACTTGGGATCCTGAGAGGGAGAAAAGAAAACAAGCAAAGGCAAGTTCAGCGTCAGATCTGAAAAACAAAAATCCAGCAAAAGAAATTCCAGCCGTGAAACAATGTGGCCAGGAACATTCTAGGAGCAAGTAGGGGTAGAAAATGCCTCTTTCTAAAGCAAAAGGCTTTGACTTCATCCCTGGTGGCCACCCAGGTGACCTGGCCCTCAGAGCAGTGTCCCTGCCCCCCCCAGTCCAGCCTCTGCAGTGGACCCTGAAGGTTGCTCCAGTTTTTTTTAACAGCTCTCCTGTTGTGAGTAGGAAAACACACAGATGCTTCCACTTCTCTTTGTTTCATTTTTCATCTTGGGCAAAGTTTGGAGACAACAGCATCAGGAGAAAAATTTCATCATAGCAATAGAGATAGTCAGGGTATCCATTTATTTTGGCCCATCGGTGCTCAGGCACATCACACAGATGCTTCATGAGAGTCTTTGAGTTCAGCAAGTGAGTGTTTGGGGAAGGAGGTGAGGATGGTGCAAGGTGGGAGAAGTTCCCATGGCACATTCACCCTTGTGTTGACCATGCTGACCTCCCTGAACATTAAATCAGATCCCTTGAAATGAATGTCCCTTGTGTTTTTCCTGCCTAGGTCATACAAATATTCTTCATCTCAGTCTTACACATGATATATTGTCTCGTTCTCACTCCTAGAAGTAACAAATAAATAGTAGAGGCACACCTCCTGCATTATTTCCTACATGAATGGACTCATGAGAAGCTCCTTGTTGCAATATTCTACTGCCCATGAGCAGTTTAATAAGGTGGTAAGACATGGATACTCTCTCTTACGCTTCTGTAAAAAATATGAGTAGGGAAAATGAATAAAGAACACCCTCTCGAATAAATGGTGCTGGAAAGACAAGACAGTCATATACAGAAGGATGAAACTTGACCCCATTTCTCACCATACATAAAAATCAACTCAAAATGGATTAAAGATTTAAATGTATGACCTGAAACTATAAAAATGCTAGAAGAAAATGTAGGAAAAC
>NW_007078969.1:18064-18533 GCF_000164805.1 Carlito syrichta | reverse complement strand
CTTACTCTCTTTCTCTCTCGGTCTCTCTTTTTCTCTCTCTCTCTTGTCCTTCCTTGGTTATAGTCCCTTCATGTAACTGCCCCTTTAATAAATCTCTTGGTTCAGACCGGCTTGGAGTCATTGCTGGTGCCAAACTTCTTTCATTGGTGCCACAATGCAAATGGGTGCTCCCTCGCCTCTGTGTGGGTGTATTCCTGTAGGCGAGAGCCCTGACCCGGCGCCTGTGGCCACTCCATCCCTCCTGGACCATCCCGCTGTTTTGAACACGTAAAATGCATCCATCAGCGACCGTTGGATAGGTAAGTTCCCTCCCCCAAACAAGGGAGTAAAAACTTTCCAGGGAACTCTGGAGGGAAGGACTTTAAACCCCCCTGCCAGCCCCTGGGTGAGGGGGAACACACCCGCCTCGGCTTTTATGACCACCGCAGACCCTAAAGGCTTCCCCTTCTCCTTTATCTCTCTCAAACTT
>NW_007078969.1:0-17115 GCF_000164805.1 Carlito syrichta | reverse complement strand
CCTTTTGGTTGTGGGGTTACAGGGCATTATATCCAGGCCCCTCACTATGCCATTACTTCCGTGTGTTCTGAGAGATAAAATATTTCAACACTCTTTCCTTGTTATGCCAATATGTCCAGCTCCATTATTGGAAAGGGACATTATGAAAAATATTAAAACTCACACCACTGTGCCTTTTAGGTGCCTTTTCTATAGCTTTGGATTTCCCTAATAGTTCCTCATTGGATCCTATCTAAGCCCTTCCACTGCATATAAATTTGTTGCTTTGGTTAAAACTCTAAAGTTAAAAAAAGTAAAGAAAGTTGTTGGTGTAAGGTATGTTTTTAGTAAGAAAGAATAAAGAAAAAGATAATTATATAGGAAAGAATCTTGTATGGTACATTTTGTTCTATAATAGAATGGCTGGTTAAAGAAAGCACAGAACAAAAATAGAAGGTTTAAGCATATCAAAGAATGGTATGAGTTCATTGAACATGTTAGGTGAAAGTTAGTGAAAAAAAGTAAAAAATTCTGTAAACACTCGAGGCTAAAAAAGGCTCCACATAATTAGTCTGCATTGGGGGTATATGCTTTTTTTGATGGGACATGTGGTCTTTTAAAAACTTGATTGGTGCATATTTCTCGATGTCATTTTATGTCTCCTTTTATTTATGTGATGTTTTCTCCCTACCCATTGGCGCTGTTAAAATTTCTGCCTTTTGTTGTTAAGGTTGTGGAAAAATTGCCTGTTGTGTATAAGTGTTACTGGTTATCTTAAATACTTTCTGGGGACCACTCCTCCTCCCTTCCTTAGCCTGTGTTCTCCTTCGTAAATTCTAAAGGGGCTCATTCTAATCCACCTATAAAATAAAATAATAATAATAACAATAATAGTTTTATAATCTTTCTCTGTCAACTAACAAAATAAATAGGCTGTTCTCGTTTTCAAATACTAAAAGCCAGATTAGTTAAAAGTAAGTCCATTCCTAAAGGTTTAGGCCTTGCCTAAAATCACAATCAACTGCTTGTCCCTATAAAACTGTTGAGAAGTCTCTTAGAGTCTTGTAACGTATGCTGAGTCCCTACTTTATATTGTAATGCTAAGTAACACTAATGCTTGTGTTTTTGGCTATACTCATTTAATTGTCCACATCTTATGACTAAGGCTGTACTTAAGTGCCTAGTTCAAATTATAGTCTAAAACAATCTGTCAGGTCACCATTATAGTCCAAAAGTACAAAAGCTGCCACTTATAATAAAGTTACAAAAATTAAAGTTTATTATTTGTTATGCTAATAACTTTAGGCCTTATAGGCTTTATATACAAAAAATAATCAGCCACTGCCTACAATTGTCAAAATATAGGCCTGACTTTATTCCTTTTATTAAGTTACAATCCATTAATTTCATGCAGTTTTTTGTTTCTTTAATAAATCACTCAATATCACAGACTCTAAGTCTACCCAAGTTGCTGTAAGGTTCATAATTTTGTCCTTTATGGCTGCATAATATTCCCTCATATATATACACCACATTTTTATCCAGTCTTCTTTCAGTGGACAACACAGTTGGTTCTACACATACATGCTTATTGCAGCATTATTCACAATAGCATTTATGACAGTACCATTCATAAAAAATCTTACCACCCCTACACAAAAAATCCTACTGTTCATTTCCCCTCACTATCAGGAATTCCCTTGTTCACAAACCCCAACTCAACCATCACTTGTCAATATCACCTATGCCCTACCTGACTTCTTCTTCTGGTGCTGCCCCTAAACATCACTTAACTTTTCTTTTAGATATGTTCTCTTCCAGGTTCTCTATTTACCTCCACAGTCTACTCCAAGACAGCTGGTTAATACTGCCCTCGTGCCCACTGGAAGACTGGCCGAAACAAGTCATCATTCTGCATTTACAAAAAACTTTCATACAACTCAAGCTTTCAAGAATCTTCACCTTCAGTGCCTACCTCTAAATCCTATTCTGACTGGTTCTGTGCCCTTCCCCCACCTCAACCCACAACGCCCACATCCAGCAGGAAGCAGCCAGAGAGAAAAACAATGCCCCTCTCCCAAATAAACAGAAAAGGTGGGAATGAAAGGTGCAGACAACAGTCAGAAGGGCGTCCCTAAGATGACTCTGCATCCCAAAGACAACAAAGGCCCTAAGCGGTTTTTCCCGCCCACGTGAAACTTAAACCTGTGCTCAAACAACCTCTCCCTATAGAAATGCTACCTCATAGTCTCCTCCAATAAGACTCAGGCACGGCACTGGCCTGCCCCTACAAGGTTCATAAATATACTTTTCTCCCTGCATAGCTCTCTCTCCCTCTCTTGCTTTCTCTCACACTCTCTCACCCTCTCTCCCCCCTTCTTGCTTTCTCTCTCTGTCCCCGCCACTCTCTTACTCTCTTACTCTCTCTCTCTCTCAGTCTCTCTTTTTCTCTTTCTCTCTTGTCCGTCCTCGGTTACAGTCCCTTCATGTAACTGTCCCTTTAATAAATCTCTTGGTTCAGACCGGCGTGGAGTTGTTACTGGTGCCAAACTTCTTTCAACGCTAGCATTCATTTGATTAATGCCACCTTTTGAGCAAACACCATACCTACAATGTGTATACATTTTGAGGGACACCCCCATATACTGTTTTATTTCATAATTTAAAGATTTATATCTTTTTTTTGAGTTGGAGTCTCACTCTGTTGCCCAGACTGGAGTGCAGTGGCCGATCCCGGCCACTGCAGCCTCGACCTCCTGGGCTCCAGCGATCCTTCCGCCTCAGCCTTCCAAGTAGCTGGAACTACAGGCGTGCGCTACCATGCTCAGCTAATTTTTGATTTATTGTAGAGATGAGGTCTCACCAAGTTGCCCAGGTTGGTCTCAAACCTGCGGGCTCAGGCAATCCTCTCACCTAAGCCTCCCAAATGCATGGGATTACAGGCTGAGCCATGTATATATTGCATTGGAGTCTCACTCTGTTGCCCAGGCAGGAGGGCAGTTGCACACTCACGGCCACCGCAGTCTCTACCTGCTGGGCTCAAGCAATCCTGCCTCACCCTTCCAGAATATATTTTTGAAATATAATAACTATTGAATTTTTTCTGTTCCTGTAGTCAGCTAAATAGATAGCCTTTCAAATAATATACAGTGCATAAATTATACATGATCTTTTAATTTTTTTAGCCTTTTTAATAATATACAATGCTTAAATTATACAAGATCTTTTAATTTTTTGATTTAACCATAGTCAATCAAACATAATTGTGTGTTTACCATTTTACTTGCTCATGGGGATATACAAGTAATAGAACAGGGTCCTTCTTGATGAACTTATAAGCTTATGGAGAAGACAAATGAGTAAACAGATGGATACAAATGTAATTGAAAATAGCTTATTTTTAATTTTGTTTATAAAAAGAAGAGTGACTAAGAAGATATAGTAGGCATTATTACAGGCTAAAATAAAAATATTAAAATATAATTTAAAAATATATTGAAACCCAAGTTCTAGATCATAAGAAAAAACTAAGGTCTTAATTTTTTTAGTAATTAGATTTTTTAGTTTTTATCTTTGTAGTTTGTAGTTTTAGTAATTAAATTATTTAGTTTTTATATAAAGGAGGTAGGATGCCAAAAACCAAAAACAAAAACCAACCCAGGATTTATTTATAAAAAATTGTGTATTTATTCTTACATGTTTAAACTTCAATCACCTTCAGAGTACTCTCTGTTTGGTGCAGTATACCTATTGAGACATTTTTCCACTGCTCAAAACAGTTTTTGAACTCTTCGATGCCTTTTAGTGTTTCTGTCATTTTTTGTTTCACCTCTTCCACATCAGCAAAAGACTTCAAGAACTTTTTCATCTGGGGAAACAAAAAAGTTGCTGAAGGTGAGACCAAGTGAATGGGGGGGGCGTGAGGGTCATATCATTTTGGGTCAAAAACTGCAGAACACTCAGTGCGGTGTGGGCAGCTGCACTTGCAAATCATCCATCATGAAATGGGCAAACTCACTGAAAGAATCTCAACAACAACAAAATCACTGAAGCTGAATGCAGCCTCTCAAAATGATGGTAGCTGGTACTCTGATGCCAATGGGTTCCTGGATAACTAGCCTATTGAGGGAAGACTGTGCTACATGGGGCTCACCCTCAAAAAGATAATTCCGGTTTTCTTTTTGTCCCCCCTCGTATGCAATTGTCTGAAAACTTTGGGGAGTGGATAGCATTGCTAGAAATCTCAGAGTTTGAAGACCCCAAAATCAGGAGCTCTAATGCCCAAGGTGGAGAATTTAGATGTACCATCTTAAGAAGGCAACAGTTGATCCTTTCTATGCCTGTTTGTTCTAATCTGGGATTCAAGGAACTGGATAATGGCCAGCCAAACCAGTGACAGCCGGTCTTTTCAGTGTACTGACTCAAATGCTAATCTCTTCCAGAGACATCCTCACAGACACACCCAGGAATGGTTTTACCAGCTAGCTGAACATTCCTCCATCCAGTCAAGTTGACACATGAAATTCACCATCACAATTCACACCTTGTCAACTTGGCACCTATACACATCTTCTTGAACTAAGAGGAGGGACCCCAAAATATCTGGAATTTATTTATAAAAAGTGCATATTTATTTTTACATGTTTAAACTTCAGTCACTTTTAAAGTACTCTGATGTAATACGCCTATCAAGATGCTTTTTCCTGTGTTCTAAACAGTTTCTGATATTGTCAATTTTGATGGCTTTTAGCACTTCTACTGTTTTTTCTTTCACCTCATCAGTAAAACATTTCCTTTTGAGGATTTTTTCATCTGGGGAAACAAACAAAAAAAAAGACACTTGGAGCAAGATTGGGTGTATAGGGAGGGTGAGGCATGGGGGTCATGTCATTTTTGGTTAAAAAAAAATGCCAGGCTCGGTGACTCAGTCTGTAATCTCAGCACTTTGGGAGGCTGAGGTGAATGGATTGCCTGAGACCTCGGGTTCGAGACCCTCCTGGGCAACTTGGCGAGACCTCATCTCTATAATAAATTAAAAATTAGCCAGGCGTGGTAGCACCCACCAGTAGTTCCAGCTACTTGGAAGGCTGAGGTGGAAGGATCACTGGAACCCAGCAGGTCGAGGTTGTGGTGGCTGGGATTGGCCACTGCACTCCAGTCTGGGCGACAGAGTGAGACGCTAACTCAAAAAAAAAAAAATTGAACACTCAGCCTGTGTGGGCAGGTGTGTTATCACAGTGGAAGAATCAGTCACCTCTGACACAACACAGATATTTCTTCCAAAAATTATGACACAACCTACTCAAAACTTCCAGATAAAAACTTTGGTTGACCATTTGATCTGGAGTAACAAATTCTGAGTGTACTATAAGGACACTCTGGTCTGACTGTGCTGTCCAAAAGATAATTGCTGTTTTTTTGGGGGGATATCCCTCATATACTTGATCTTCAAATGAAGACAATAAGCCGGGCTCAGTGGCTCAGCCTGTAATCCCGCACCTTTGGGAGGCTGAGGTGAGTGGATTGCCTAAGCCCGCGGGTTCTAGACCCGCCTGGGCAGCGAGACCTCATCTCTACAATAAATGAAAAATCAGCCAGGCATGGTAGCGCATGTCTGTAATTCCAGCTACTTGGAAGGCTGAGGTGGAAGGATCACTGGAGCCCAGCAGGTCGAGGCTGCGGTGGCCAGGAGCAGCCACTGCACTCCAGTCTGGGTGACAGAGTGAGACTCCGACTCAAAACAAAACAAAACAAAACAAATGAAGACAATAACAAGGTGAGAATAGCTCCTAACATGATCCAACTATCAGTCATTCAACTGAAAATGCACTAATTCTTTTCCCAGAAGAAAACGGAAAGTCCTTGCTGTGGTCTGAATATTTGTGTCTCCTCCAAAATTCATGGTGGAACTCAGACCCCAAAGCAACAGTAGTAAGAGGTAGAATCTTTTAGGAGGTGATTAAGTAATGTGAGCTCCAGCCTAATAAAGGGATTAATGCCTTGTAAAAAGCCTGCAGGGACGAGCTGGTCACTTTTGCCTTTCTGCTCTTCCACTATGTGAAGAGACAGCAAGAAAACCCTCCAAATGCTGATACTTTGGTCTTGGGCTTTTCAGCCTCCAAAAATGAAATGTAATTTTCTGTTCCTTATAAATTACCCAGTCTCAGATGCCTTGATATAGCAGCACCAATAAACGAAAACAGTCCTTCATTTATTCTTCTTATATCCTATAACTTAATACTGTGACATAAATAAGAGAGAAAGAAAACAGATATTTGGTTAACACACACACACACGTGTTCAGAATAAAATAAGGAGGAAATACTCTGGCAATTTCAGTCCTGGTTTCTGTGACTGGTCACATAATCATAGCTGCCATTTGGAACTACCTTTGCTGCTCATTCTGTATTCCCTTTCTCTTCAGCAGGAACGCCTGCTGGTTGTGGTTCTTCACCTTGCATGGTGATCCAAACCCAATCTTTCTTTCTGAAAGGACTGGGCCTGGGTTGGATTTAGTTTTGCACTGAACTGAGCATGGGGTTAGTAAGAGACACTCTGAGAGATCTCCTGTATTCCAGATGTACTCTTTTTTGTTTTGTTTTGTTTTTGTTTTTGTTTCTGTTTTTTGAGTTGGAGTCTCACTCTGTCACCCTGACTGGAGTACAGTAGCCACTCCCAGCCATCCGACCACCGCAGCTTCAACCTGCTGGGCTCTGGTGATCCTTCCGCCTCAGCCTTACAAGTAGCTGGAACTACAGGTGTGTGCTACCACATCCAGCTAATTTTTTTATTTATTGTAGAGATGAGGTCTCACCAGGTTGCCCAGGTGGGTCTCAAACCCACGGGCTCAGGCAATCCACTCACCTCAACTTCCCAAGGCACGGGATTACAGGCTGAGCCACCGAGCCCAGCAGATGTACTCTTTCTTGCTTTCTGTGTATTAGCCCAGGTTCCCTTGTCTGGATCAATCACTCCAGCCAATACCATAACTCCTTTCTTGAACTCTTCACTCAGAGGCATAAGAAACCCTGAATGGCCACATGGTAGTCTTAACCTCTGGTTTAATGGGACCAGTCCATTTAGAATTAATACCTCTATACCAGAAGAGAATAAAGTTAGGCAGAAAAGAAGCAAACATTTTGCTAGTGGGGTGTGAGGAGTAATGATGAGTGGTGTCACTCTCATTTCCACCTCTTGATTCCTGGACTATTGGAGAAAGAATACCGTGCTGAACACTGATTCCAAGAAGATAAAGCCTTCTGGAGAACCTTGCCCTAGGCCTGTAAGGTATCATCACCCTGCTGGTGCTGTAACTGAGCCTTCCAAAGGCCACTTCACCATTTTATCAAGTCAGCTGCTTCAGGATGATGTGGCACATGGTAAAACCAGTGCACTTTGGGAGCTTGAGCCCATCCCTGCACCTCTTTGGTTCTGACGTGAGTTCCTTGGTCAGAAGTAATGCTGTGTTGAATACTGTGGATAAGGATTTCTGTAAGTCCATGGATGGTAGTTGAGACAAAAACATTGCATGCAAGGAGGGCAAATCCATATCCAGGGAACAAAGACAAAACACTCTTCCTTTCAAGGTGAAAGTCGTGTAATGTGAGCAACTTGCCAGTAAATGGCTGGCTTATCACCCTAGGAAGTGATGCTGGATTGTGACCAGTGTGGGTCTCTGCTGCTGGAAGTCTGGATGTTCAGTGGTGACCATACCCAGGCCAGTCTTGGTGAAGGGAAATCCATATTGCTAAGCCCATGTGTGACCTCCATCAACTTTGTCCATGAGCCCATCAGGCAATGACAGGGGTGGTTGGAGAAAGAGGCTAACAGGTTTTCACAGAATAGGTTTTCCTATCCACTTGATTATTAAAACCCTCTTGGGCATGGGGCACAAATATCTTCACAATTTTTTTTCCCATAAAGGGAGGTCTATCCACATACCTCTTCCTCCAATTTTTTAATCATCAATTTTCAATCATGCTTCTTTCAAGTCAACCATCCAGTCAAACTATTTGGCAATAGCCCATGAATTGCATGCCTGTCTGTTTTCCCTTCCAAGCAAAGTGCAAAGCCAGCAGCACTTCCCTAAGTTCTGTCCACTGAAAAGATTTCCTTTCACTGCTGCTCTTCAGGGATATATCAGGGAGGGGTGGTAGTGCTGCAACCATCTACTTTCAGATGGTGACTGCATATCTTGCAGAACCTGGCATATCTGTGAACTAGGCTTAAGTCTCCTCTTGCATTGTCAACAGATCAAAGGGAACTTCCTATAAGGTCACAAGTGGCGACTGAGAGAGAAGGCAGTAAAATAGAAATGGGATTTGTGACATTTGAACCACACTGTGGAATGGAAAGGCTGTCAAGATTTTTTTCTTTTTTTTTTTTTGAGTTGGAGTCTCACTCTGTCACTCAGACTGGAGTGCAGTGGCTGGGAGCGGCTTGACCTGCTGGGCTCTGGCGATCCTTCCATCTCAGCCTTCCAGGTAACTGGAACTACAGGCGTGCACTAACACACCCAGTTAATTTTTGATTTATTGTAGAGATGATGTCTTGCCAAGTTGCCCAGGTGGGTCTCGAACATGCAGGCTAAGGCAATCCACTCTCTTCATCCTCCCAAAGCACTGAGATTACAGGCTGAGCTACCAAGCCCAGCCAACTGTCAAGATTTTGAAAACTAAGTTATGACATTGGGCTGGAGAGCTGGAAAAAAAGGGAATTATTTTTTGGAGAATGGGCTCCTTTTAGGACAGGCTTTCCTTGCTAGGTAAGTAAGTGTTCCAGGAACCCATCAGCATCAATGCACCAGCTAGTGTTGTTGTGAAGTAGGGTACGAGTGATTAACTAACAGCCCACCAACTTAATTTTAACAAAGGAGAAGTTTATTAGTCAAGGCTCTGCCAGCTGGCGACTGCTTGCAGGAAGAGGATTCCAAGCAAGACGGCCCCGAGCCCCCACTCAGAGCTCCCTTAAGTAGTCCTAGCTTACATTTTGGTTAGCTAAAGTTAGAGTTAGACATTTTCCAGAGCTCTTATTGCAATATTCTGCTGACATCAGCAAGCTAGTGAGTTTACAGAAGCAGATGTGTAGTGGGTAAAGATACAATTTATCTTGCAATGTTTTCAGAGGAGAAACCTTCAAAGAAAAACCTCCAGGAAGGGAGTAATGCCTGTTTCAAGGCTGAATTCATTTCTTTCATCCTCCCCCCATACAATTCCAGGGGCAGAGGCTGCTTCTTTTCCCTTTCACAGTTGGAAGAGGCTGTGCTCTGCTTCTGGTAATTATTTTTTTGGAGGATCTTTCAATGCGCTTGCCCATTTCATGAAGGGTGATTTGCAAGTGCACCTGCCACACTTCCCTGAGTACCGAGCAGTTTTTACCCAAAACGGCATGACTTCCATGCCCACCCTCCCCATTCACCTGATCTCAAGTGACTTTTTATTGTTTCTCTGGATAAAAAAGTCCTCAAAGGGAAATATTTTGCTGATGTGGAAGAGGTCAAACAAATGAACAAAAGGCAGAAACTCTAAAAGGCTTCAAGGTGGACTAGTTCAAAAACTGTTCTGAGCAATGGTAAAAGCATCTCAGTAGGAGTATTGCATCAAACAAAGAATACTTCAAAGGTGTGACTGAAGTTTAAACATGTAAGATTAAATATTGAATAATTTTTTGTAAGTAAATTCCTATATTTAGAAGGGGGCTCCTCTCTTGTACCTCTGAAGTAGAACATTGTGAGTGTGTCTCTGGCCTTGTCAGCTGAAAGCAAACCACTCCTGGTGGACATTAGGACCAGTTGTGTAGAAAAATCATCCTCCAGATTAGATCAGAAGCTGCACATCAGTGCCAGGGAATGCATTAATTTACTCCAGCCATGAAGCTGTGTCATCTGGCACAGCAGCTGCAACCGAAGTCACCTTGGTTAAGCTTATGCCAACGCACTGCCATTCTTCAAGATCTGTCTGTCTTCTGCATAGACCAGACAGGAGAGTTGAATGGGGATGTGGTGGGAAACTTGCATGTTTCAAGTCCTTGATGGTGGCATAATGGACCTCACTTCACAGATGAGAGCACCAGTGTGGGCACCCTCCCAGCTGCTGACTGTCTGTTCTAACTAGGAAGGTGACCACAGGATGGGCTCAGGGTCTTACTGAATTCACTGTGATATGGACCTGAGCAAAACTCCACATATCACTTGAACTCCATAAGCCCACATTCTGATAGGGGCCAGAGTGACCTTTTGAGTTTCCTGGGGGTGATGTCGGTTCAAAGCCAGTGTCTGGTAGTCCATCAAAGGTCTGATCATTCTTTTCCTCAATGCATAGTCACCCTGGTAAAAGGTCATGGATTCCTATGGGGAAGGCTGGGAGAAAGGTTAATAGAACACATTTTCATTAGTGTCCTAGAATCCTTCCTTGAGGGGACCTGGCCTCCTCTTTATTGAAGAGATTCTGGGTCTGTCAACTGGATCACATCTGAGAATCCATTGAGGCTCCATGACTTTGTTCTCATGACCCAAGTTAGTCTTTTGTTCACTTTACTAGAACTTTTCTGCATGTACAGATCAAACAAAGGTTTAGTAGGCTTCCTATTTCACTGAAGGAACACAATGATTTATGTCATAGGTCTGCAGGAGTCAGACTACTCTGACTGCTAGTCTGACTCTGCTGTCCATTAAGGTAAGTACACCCACTGTGCCTTTGGCAATTAATTGAGTGACAGCCTTTGGCCCTGGCCACCTGAGGCTCCAATCACTGCCACTGCATTTAGGTTTTCCATATGATTGGCTGAGGTTCCCACTACAGAGAAGAGTAATCACAAAGCTTTTCAAAGATGTTAGAGCTCTCCTCAAAAATTTATTTCTCAAAGTATTGGTGAAGTGTTTATCTTCTGGATTCTCTCAGTGAAGGTGAATAAGTCTTAAATGACAGATTCACCCTAGCATTCTAGTCTTCCTAATCATTTGAATTATTTTTTTCTACATCAAACTAGGAATAATTGATATTTCCAATTTACTCACTGTGGACCATCTTTTGAACCATGTTTCAGTCAACCAACTAAAATGTCAGTGCTCTTCCTAACTCCTTGAGCAGTAACATTAATGCAGAATCTCTGCTTAGTGGACCCATATCAATAAATTCAGACTTACCCAAGTTTAGGTTCCTTCCATCATTATCCCACAACCTTAATATCAATTCCCAGACATGTTCCTCAGCTTTCTGCTTATATAATTAAGAAACTCAGGGAGTTCTTTTGTAGATAGTATGTATCCCTCTGGGTCACACTTTGAATATCTCCTTTAGGAGCCTGCTGGAACTTAAGTCTCTTTGTGCATCTGGAAACAGGGTTATAGTGGTGGTGGATCCCGTGGAAAATTAGCAGTGCTTTGCATGATAACTGCTTCAGGGGAAGCTATGACTGTTTCTTTGGGCAACACAGGGTTAATCCCCTCAGATGGAGATAAAAGGGGGATACCACTGTAGTGGGTGCCTGCCATTGGGGGTAAGTAGTCACTGCCATTAGGGGTAGGAAGTCAACCTTCTGGGGTAGAAGAGACCACTTTTATTTGGGATAGAGAGGCTACTACCACTGGGTAGAGAGGTCTCTTCCAATGGCAAAGAAGACTCATGAGAAATTAGGGGTTTAACATCCCCAGCTTTATCAGTGTCTTCTCATACATCCCCATTCCAACTTGTGCAATTTCATTTTTTTCCAATCATGCAAGGCTGGGAGTTCAACTTTTATTGTAATGAGGTCAATTGCAGGATTAGGTCAAGATTTTGATTATCAACAATTTCAGTCCTTGATCTGGGAATTTGATTCCTCTGCTAATCCTTTCTCTCACCATTTTGACCAGTGACAGTAGAAGCAACCAACCTATATCACTGCATTCCTTAGTTTTCCAAAAATCATTTAGCTCTTTGCTTTTCATAAGTGGATTGGTTAGGAATACCTAATGTAACCATTTTATATATCTCTAAAAACAGTTTACTCCATGAATTATCAGTGCTCTTTTTGCATTTTTAAATATAATCTGATGAGAAAACTCTTTCCAGAAACTCCCTGTCCAATTCAGAAAAAAACTCGTCCTTAAAATTCTGTTCTAACTGGGCTTGGTGGCTCAGCTTGTAGTGCCATGCTTTGGGAGGCTGAGATGGCTCGGTCTGTAATCCCGTGCTTTTGGAGCCTAAGCCCATGAGTTCAATGCCTGTCTGGGCAACTCGGCGATACCTCATCTCTACAGTAAATCAAAAAATTAGCCAAACGTGGTAGCACATGCCTGTAGTTCCAGCTAGTTGGAAGGCTGAGGCAGAAGGATCATTGGAGCCCAGCAGGTGGAGGCTGTGGTGGCTGGGAGTGTGCCACTACACTCCAGTCTGGGTGACAGACTGAGACTTCAACTCAAAAAAAATTCTGTTCTAAAGTCACTCTTGGTACTAAATCAGAATAAGTGAGGGTTCTCCAGAGAAACAGAACCAATAGGACATATGTAGATATATATTAGAGGATTTATTAGAAGAATGACTCATGCCATTATGGAGGCTGAGAAGTCCCATGATATAAACCAGGTGGAGAATCAGGAAAGCCAGTGGAACAACTCAGTGGGAGTCTGAAGGCCTGAGAACCTAAGTAGCTAATGGTGCAATTCTTATTCAGAGATTGAAGGCCTGAGGAACATACAAGGGGGCAAGGGTGAGGTGTTCGTGCATGTCTCAATGTCCAAAGGCCCAAGAACTAGTAGCTTCAATGTCTGAGGGCAGGAGAAAATGACTGTCCCACCTCAGGGAGAGAGCCCTGGGTGCCCGGAAGGTGAAAATGCACGAGGCCTGGGGCACTGGGACTGGGGTGTTGGGAGGGTGAAAATGCACGAGGTCAAAGGTGCTAGGCCTGGGGTGGGGGGGGGCAAAAATGGACGAGACCTGGGGCACTGGGTCCAGGGTGCCAGGAGGGGGAAATTACATGAGGTCTAGGGTGCTGGGCCTGGGGCACTGGGAGGGTGAAAATGCATGATGTCCAGGGTGCTGGGCCCAGGAAGCCAGGAAGGGGAAAATGAGTGAGGCCCAGGGCACTTGGCCTGGGGTGCCAGGAGGGCAAAAATGCATGAGACCCATGGCGCCTGGCCCGGGGTCCTGGGAGGGTGAAAATGCACGCAGTCTGGGGAACTGGACCTGGGGAGTCAGGAGGGCAAAAATGCGTGAGGCCCATGGTGCTGGTCCGGGGATGCCAGATGGGCAAAAATGCGGGCCTGTAGTACTGTGCCTGGGGGGCCGGAGGGGCGAAAATGTACAAGGCCTGAGGCACTGGGCATGGGTGCCTGGAGGGCAAAAATGTGTGAGGTCAGAAGCGTTGCGCCTGGGGCACAGCGAGGGGGAAAATGTGCAAGGGCCGGGTCCCCAGGCCCGGGATGCCAGGAGGGTGAAAATGCGTGAGGCCCCTGGGAGGGGCTGGGCCTAGGTTGCTGGTAGGGCAAAAATGCAAGAGGTCTGGGGTGCTGGGCCCAGGGCACCACGAGGATGAAAATGCACAGGGCCTGGGGCAATGGGCCCAGGGCGCCGGAAGGGTGAAAATGTGTGAGGCCCAGAATGCTGGGCCCAGGGCGATGGGAGGATGAAAAGGCCCAAGGCCCAAGCAGTGGACCTGGGGAAGGCAGGAGGGAGAAAATGCGTGGGGCCCGGGCGCTGGGTCTGAAGCACCAGCAGGGCAAAAATGTGTGAAGCCAGGGTGTGGGGTCTGGAGTGGTGGGAGGGTGAAAATTCGTGAGGCCTGGGGCTCTGGGTCCAGGGCGCAGGGAGAGCAAAAATTCGCAAAGCCTGGGTCACTGGACCCCGGGCACCCGAAGGGTAAGAATGCCCGAAGCACTGGTGCTGGACCTCGGGTGCCAGGAGAGTGAAAATGGGAGAGGTGGGGGACCTGGGATGCTGGAAGGGTGAAAATGCTCAAGTCCTGTGGTGTGGAGCTGGGCCCCAAGGGTGCTGGAAGGGTGTGGAAGGGCACTGGGCCTGGGATACTGTGAGAATGAAAATGCGCGAGGCTTCAGGTGCTGATCCGGGGGCACTGGGAGGGTGAAAATGAGTGAGCCCTGGGGTGCTAGGATCAGGGCAGGGGCCCAGGGTGCCCCAAGGGCAAAAATGCACGAGACCCGAGGCGCTGGACCCAGGGTGCCAAAAGGGCGAAAAACGCAGGAGCTGGACACGGGTCGCTGGGCCTTGGATGACGGGAGGGCGAAAAGGCCTGAGGCTCAGGGAACTTGGTCTGGGGCGCCAGGAGGATGAAAATGTGTGAGGTCGGGGTGCTGTGCCAGGAGCGCCAGGAGGGTGAAAATGTGCAGGGCTTGGGTCACTGTGCCCTGGGCACCAGGAGGGTGAAAATACATGAGGTCTGAGGCGCTAGACCCGTGGCGCTGGCAGTGAGAAAATGCTAGAAGCCTGAGGCACTGGGCACAAGTCATCGGGAAGGCGAGAATGCGGGAGACGCTGGGTTCTGGGTCCGAGGCACCGGGAGGGTGAAAATGCACGAGGCCTTGAACACTGAGGGACAGAAGGACAGAAGGTCAGCTCGATCCTGATTTTTAACATTCCTGAACAGCACTGATACCATCAGCACTGATAACCATATGTGTGTGTCATTTATTTATTAATTTAATTTATGTATTTAAATAAATAAAGCAGCTCCACAGAGTATAACCATAGACTTTTGTCCTCCACTGTAGCAGATGCTATTAAGGTGTCCCCGTCACACAATCCCCACACCTCCCTTCTCTGGTGCACAGTGGCCCACATGCAGCCTACTTGGGGACACATGTACTAGCCTAACAGGTCATCTGCATCTCCCTGAGGGATGCTGGGTGGGGAGTGGAAAACCCCAGGATCCCTGGACACAGATGGGCACACACACCCTAGGCTGCTTCCTGGCGAGCTGGATCCATTTCAGGAGTGCAGTCTTCCAGTCAGGATGAAGCAGTGAGCCACCAGGTCCCCTTGCTACTGCTGGTAGTCTGAGCTGTGGAGGACAGGAGTCTTTGCTCTCAGTGAGCACTCTGTGGCGGTAAGCTCAGTCCACCCAGGCAATATGCAGGGCCTGTGTTCTCCTGTTGCCTGGGAAGCCTTCCCTTTGATTTGCTGGTAATACTGAAAATTGACTAAGGCTCTCCTGGATGCAGAATAACTTTCAATCAAACTTAATTAAGGGAAGACCAGTCATTTTTATCTCGAGTTTTCTCTCAGGCAGTGTTTTTCTTCTAATTGGAACTTGAGAACATCCCCCAGTCAGTGTCACTGTGGGCTACGGAGCAGTGGCCATTCCTGGCAACCTGACAGGCACCTCCAGGAGAGGTGCAGGCCTGTCCATGGGTCCATTTGCAGGGAATGCACTAAATCACTCCCATCCTGGCCATGGAGAGGCTCCCAGGTTTTGCCTTTAGAAGAATTCTGACATTTCCAAACGGCCCCGTTGGCCAGGACTACAGATGACAACATCTCGGCAAACAGTTGTGCATAGTGCCCCATGGCATCACTGGCCAGTTGGCAGCTCCTGACTCCAGGAATCTGCCTGTGTGTCTTCCTGCTGGTGACCTCCCAACATGGCGGAACAGAAGGACCTGGTTGTCTAGAGGAGCCCTAGGTTGAAATTATGTTCTTTCTCAGTGTGGCTTTAGAGGCAGGAAGAGTTTGCACTGATGGACACAACAGAGCATTTCAGAGACTGTGAGTTACCTGGGGTGCCAGCTGCTGGGGCCTGTCATATCACAAGGTGTCACAGGTGGAGGTCTACAGGAGGACTCGATCACGTGGCATTTGGATATCCCATTTCTCATATTGAGGTGAGTCTTTCCTGCAAAGCTGTTGAATGCTGACATGTGACTCTTGCTCCCCAGAACAAGGGCTCTCACATGCTCCTGTGATCCATGCCTCTCAAGCGACCAACAACCACTCTGGGACTAGGGCTCATCATGTAGATCTGGACCTTTCCCAAATGCACGTGCATGGGTTGATGTGGCTCAGAATGCCTCTCTTCACTTCTGAGATCAATGGTCTCTCCTTGTTCTCAGGGGTTTTTGTGTCCACAGCTGTTTTCATTTTATCTTGTGACTGGGATTTCACCAACATCATGTAGTTTTCACATTTTCCTAAATTGAGTTGTTTTATTTTCTACTTCAGCATGGCTGCAACATCACAGGCATGTTCTGCATTCTCTTTAAAGGGCAGAATTTTAAAGTTTTGAAAGACAACTTTACTTGGTGAGTTCTGGAACTCATTTTCAAGCACTCATGCTTTCTGGATATCTGGGCATGCTCTTCATCATTCAAATACATAATTTTCCATGAAACTTGAGGATAAATGGCCTTAATAAATTCCATTATTCTGAAAAAAAAATAACAGGTTGGTGACACAGGAGCGGTGTTAAATACCATTTTTAATTTTTCAGTGTCACTATTATCTCTTTCCTCCTGCCTGGCTGCAGATAGATGGTCTCCCTGCAAGCCCTACCTGGAATGCTGTGCATTGCAGGGGAGGCTGGACCTCCCAGGAGACTATCTCCTGAGTTCAGGAAGTATGGAGTCAACTGTTGCCATTAATCACTGTCAGGAAGCAAAACATCCCAATCCATGGAACCCCTAAAAGTCCAGCCTCAAACCAGCCTACAGTTCCTCTTTCTCCTCAGTGGAATGATCTGAAATCCTGAATTATTGCATCAATTTTCTCATTTATTTATTTTCTGAAGACTCAAGTCTTAAATCTAGGTGTTGATCAGACACAAGTTGAAAGGGACACATTAAGGATACAGGAATGATTTATAAGCTTCAAGGCTCTCAAAGAAGTTCTGGAAAATGCAGTTGGAAGACAGCTTGTCAAACTTGTTTAACCAAAGGTAAATGAGTTGTACTGTACAAAATCTGCCCATAAAATTTTCTAGCTTGTATGTATCTGGTACTGATGAACATAACTGAGCATTTCAGAGACTGTGAGTGACCTGAGATGTCATATCACACGGTGCCACAGCTAGAAGTCCACAGGAGGCATAGCTCAGGTGGCATTTGGAGGTCCCATTTCTCTTGCTGAGGTGAGTCTCAGAATTCCATCTCTGAGAACAAGGCAAGAGAACCCAGCACAAGAGAGGTGTTAGAAAATGCTCTACTGGTAC
>NW_007078968.1:0-18634 GCF_000164805.1 Carlito syrichta | reverse complement strand
TGATAGATCACTGAGTATGAACAACTCTAAATCCATCCAAGTTGCTGTGAAGTCCATATGTTTGTCTTCTTTATGGCTGCATGATATTCCATTGTGTATATGTACCACATTTTTTTCCAGTCTGGTTTTGTGCCAGGGACATTGTGAATAAGCCCTGCTACCTGCTGTAAGGCAAGTGTGGAGAAAGAGAGGATAAACTGAGTGACCAAAGAAAATTTATTAGAAGGATAGGAAAGAAAGGCTGGCCCTAAAGAAGAATCAGCAGCTTTGTTCTCTTGTAGGCCCCTTACAAAACCCCAGTTGAGGTTAAGTGGGCTCTGAGAAGCAGTTTAGGGAGTTTCAGCTGTTGGTGTCTGGCCTTGAGATGCAGATGTCAGCACTGTTGAGGGCTGCTGGTCCCATAACCTTGAAGTGTGGATGTCCACTCTAAACCAGTCACTATCAAGATGTTGTTAATCACTTGTCTCTGAAATGCAGTCTTAGGAATCAAACTTCGACAGTCAGTACCAGTATGTTATCAGTCACAGAGCTTTGGAATGTGGTCTTGGGAAAGCAGATATTGTCAGTAAAGCAATTAGTAACAGGACATTGTTAGAGCAGAGTGTTACCTTTTTGGGGCATTTGCAACTCTGTACTCCCTCTGTGAGGTTAACATGAGTTGCTTTAAATGCAACTTCCTCTCCCATCCCCCTACAAACCCTATCACCTGTGTCAGGAGGGGCTTCTTGGCTCCAAAATAGGCTGGCTGTCATCTCTTCTCCCTGTTCTCTGTGGGTTCTACTGTTAGTCTAAGTGTTGTAGGTAGGGTGCATCCTCTCTCTCAACCTTCTCAGACTGTTGGAGGTCTCTGACTGCCAGAACTCTCTTCCTTGGTTTACTTTGTAAGAGAGGTGCCAGTCAGCTGTTTCTAGGTGGCCATCTTGTCCCTCCCCATGACTACTTTTAAGTGTTCTTCTTATTATTGAATTTTCAAATTTGATTGTAATAGTGTCATTTTCTTTATGTTTATCCTGCTTGCAGTCCTTTGACCTTTATTCTTGGATCTGTGTATTTATAGTTTTTTTAATTAAATTTGGAAATGTGTAGCTATTATTTCTTTAAATATTTTTTTCTTTTCTCTAGAATGATAATTAGAGGTATGTAGACCATTTGATATGATCCCATAGGTCACTAAAAGAGACTTATTTCCAGTCTCTTTTCTTTTTGTACATTATTTTGGAAAGTTTCTATTTGTGTGTTGTCAAGTTCACATTTCTTTTTTATTGTTTAATCTGCTGTTAATCTTATTTTGAATATTAAAACAAATTGTTTCCTACCATCTCATTCAGAATTGTACATCATCTCATACAATCTCATTGTATTTTTCAACTTTTAAAGTTACATTTGGGCTTTTTTTGTTTTTTTGCATTTTTTTTCCCTCATCATGCCCATGATTTTTGAAGGGCACAGGGAACAGTCAGAAGGGCGTCTCCTGAGATGGCGCTAAACACTATATAGAACCAAAGACAACAAAGGCCCTAAGCTCTGGCTTTTCCCACATGCGCGAAGCTGAAACCTGTGCACGAGTGTTTTCTCCCTATAGGAATACTACCTCATAGTCTCCTCCAATAAAGCCTAAGCACAGCACTAGCCAGCCCCTGCCAGGCCCATAGATATACCCCTCTCTCTACATAGCTCTCTCTCCTTCCCTTTTCTCTCTCTCCTCCTCACATTCTCTTGCCCTCTCTCCCCCTCTCTCTTTCTCTTGCTCTCTCCCCCCCTCTCACTTTTCCTCGGTTACAGTCCCTTCCTGTAACTGCCCCTTTAATAAATCTCTTGGTTCTGGCAGGGTGTGGAGTCATTACTGGTGCCTAAGTTCTTTCATTGGTGCCATGACTCAGATCGGGTGCTCTCTCACCCTTGTGCGGGTCTATCCCCGTAGGCAAGATCCCCGACTGGATGCTGGTGGCCACTCCAGCCCTCCCGGACATTGCCCACTGCTTTGAACGCATGAGCTACATCTATCAGCGATTGTTGGATAGGTAAGTCCCCCTCCCCCAAACAAGGAAACCTAAAATTTGCCACTAGAGGAAACTGACCTCAAAATCCAGCCCCTCCAGCCCCCAGGTGAGGGGGAATGCACCCCACCTCAGCCTTCACGGCCACAGCAGACCCTAAAGCCTTCCTCTTCTCCTTTATCCCTCTCAAACCTTAAAAATTCCCATGGCTATCAGGCTGCAGCAGGCCCCAGGGGTCCCACATCTGCTAACCCACAGTGGTTTCCATAGGATTCTCTCTCTCTCCCCCCCACCTCCTTAAGGACTCCCACAGCTGTCAGGCTGCAGTGGACCCCAGGGGTCCCACGTCTGCTAGCCCACAGCAGATTCCAGAGGGCTCCCACATCTGTCTGGTGATAGCGGTTCTGTCGAAGGTTCCAATGTCTATTGCCCCACAGGAAACCCTGTTCGACTGGCAGGAATTGTGAATACACTCCCTACCCGGTGCTCGGTCAAGTGCTCTCTGTTCCAAAAATTCCTAGTGCTAGGTGCCTTGATCCCTCGGTTCTTCAGGAGAACCCTGGTTGTGCCAAACCTCTGTGATGACAGACTTTGCCATAGCCACACTTCTTGGACAGCCAACTCTTCAGGGGATGCCCCGTTTAGTCCACCTGTCCCTCCATGGGAGGCTTGTCATCCCTGCTGATTCCCCTCTTAAATGCCTCTTAAACAATCTGCACACAAGACTGACCAACATATCTCTTAGACAACCAAAATCAGTGCTCTATATAATTTCTGTGAGCATTCAAAATGGTGGGTAGAGATTCCCTAGTTCAGTCCTTTCTCTCCTCCGTAAATACCCCCTCTACAGCTTCCCTCCCTCTCACTGTCCCACGTGCATCTGTGCTTTCTCCTCCAAGCCCCCCACCCCCACTACAAAGTCCCCATATAAGCACCCTCCCGGCGGCTCCCTCCTCTCCTGTCTCGGATTTCAATCCTGTGAAAGAGCCCCCCTTCCAACACCCTGCTTCTGGAGGAACGTAGGAGAGTCTGAAAACAGGCTAGGACATACACAGACAAAATTCACCTCCCAGAGCACGCTAGTAATCTTCCAGCCTGAAGGAAAGGGCTGAAAGACAGTAAAAGGAAACACTGTCTTGAAGATAAACTCATAGACTCCTAGGATTAGGACAAAAAGTTGACAAATGTGCTGTATGCTTGTGTGTAAATGAGATGGATGGCGGGAGGGCTCCACATAGTTAGTCTGCATTGGGGGTATACCAACCTACCAGTTGCTAAGAGGTGTCTAAGATATCTTCGTGAGATGTATGACTGGAAAGGGGACAAAGCAGATGTTTCCCATACCCTTCATTCTCTTATCTGTGTGTGTCTGTCACTTTAAATCTGCTAAAAAGCTGATTAAGTTATTATGCTTTGTTTGATGGGACATGTGGTCTTTTAAAAACTTGATTGGTGCATATTTCTTGATGTCATTTTGTCTCCCTTTATTTGTGTGGTGTTTTCTCCCAACCCGTTGGTGCTGTTAAAATTTCTGCCTTTTGTTGTTAAGGTTGTGGAAAAATTGCATGTGCATATAAGAAGCATTACCGGTTATCTTAAATTCTTTCTGGGGACCACTCCCCCTCCCTTCCTTAGCCTGTGTTCTCCTTCTTTAATTCTAAAGAGGCTCATTCTAATCCACCTGTAAAAAACGGAAACATGTCTCTTATATGCTACTTAGCCTTTTGCTAACTCAGTGTAAGTTAATGCTAGCCTTAGAGAAAAATAATTTTATAATCTTTCTCTGGCAACTAAGGAAATAAATAGGCTGTTCTCATTTTCAAATGCTAAAAGCCAGGTTAGTTAAAAGTAAGTCCGTTTCTAAAGGTTTAGGCCTTGCCTAAAATCATAATCAACTGCTTGTCCCTATAAAACTGTTGGGAAGTCTCTTAGAGTCTTGTGATGTATTCTGAGTCCCTACTTTATATTATAATGCTATGTAACACTAATGCTTGTGTTTTCAGGCTATGCTCATTTAATTGTCCACGTCTTACGACTAAGGCTGCTGTTTAGTAATTCATGAGGATTTCTGACAATTTTGCCTGTTCATAAGAATATGTAGGAACAGATCATTTCATATCTTCATGGTCTGTTCACTCTAAAGGGCTTTGAACCAGGCGTTCTTGTAGACATCATTGGAAAGTCGTAAAGCAAAAGAAAAAAGAAAAAAAAGAGAAGAAGTCCAAAATGAGCACCAGACAGAGAAAAGGTAAATAAATTGGCAGTTGCCACTAAAGGCAAAAGCTCCAGCAACCCAAAAGAGGCCTGATAAGGATAAACCTGCTAAGGGGATGGTATCAGCTGCTATAAATGTGATCAATCTGGGCACCTAAAGCACAACTCTTCTTAATAGCCTAAGCCCCCAAAACTTTGTCCAATATCTAGACTAAAAAGCCACTGAAAGAGATGGTGCAGCCTCTCCCGAAGTGGGGGGGAGAAACACCTAGCTCAGTGATAGTGGCTGTTGACAGAAGCGGGAGGGACATGGCCCAGTGCAGCACTCTGTATGCCATCCACCCAGAAAATCTTTGGGCCTATATAAATGTGGCTGGGGTCCAAATCAATTTCTTAATTAATACTGAGGCTAAGTTTTTAGCCCTTGTGCTCATACTGAACTTCTTCCTCCTAAAACCTGCTCTCCAGTAGAATTAAAGGTGTTCCAAAAACTAAATGTTTCACCTAACAGTTACTAAAAGATAAATTCAAATTATGACTATAAAAGATTATCTATCAATAAATAAAAAGGAAAGTAAAAAGCAAAAAAATATAAAAAAAATAAAAAGGTTGTTGATATACAAATAAGGTTTTAACAGAAAAGCAAAAAAAAAAAAAAAAGGAATATACAAAATATATATTTATCTAAGAAAAAATCTTATATGGTACATTTCTGTCCTATAATAAAATAGATAGTTATAAAAATTTTTTAAAAGGGGATACAAAACAAAAATAAAATGGTATGAACATGCCAAAAATGATATAAGGAAAGTTTTAAAAAAATACATACAAAAAATTCTATAAACAATCTAGACATAATAAAGTCTTTTCTGAATACAAGCCTCCAAACATTTTCAGGTTTCTCTTCAAATTTTATATAAAATTTACTAAAGTGCCTAATTCAAATTATAGCCTAAAACAATCTGTCAAGCTACCATTATAGTCCAAAAATACAAAAGCTGATACTTATAATAAAACTACAAAAATTAAAGTTTATCATTTAAGTTATGCTAACAACTTCAGGCCTTATAGCTTTTGTATAAAAAGGCAACAAGCTACTGCCTACAATTGTCAAAATGTAGGCCTGACTTTATTCCTTTTATTGAGCTAAAATCCAGTAATTTCATGCCCACATAATGGTCATGCAAAAATTCCAGCCAGTGCCTGCAAATAATGCCACTGCTAAAACAAATCTAAATGCCTCAAGTCAGACAGGGAGAGATTTTCGATCTCTGGTTAGGCAAAACTGCACCCATTATCAGCTCTGAAGAAATTACAAAAGACAGACCTTCACCCCTCAACACCCCAAATAATTATGGGATCGAAAAATCTCTAAAAAATAAATAATTAAGGCTGGATAGCTAGCACAGGCTAGACATAAATAAATCTCATATAGGTAGGTTTTAAAAGGCATTCAAACGCTTCTACTGCAGGCCAAGTGACAACCTATCCCACCCCTTGGCAAATCCAGGGAAAACTCCATCAGATGTAAAACTAGGACAGTACAATCTTTCAGTTTGCAGTTTAGCATAATAATCACTAGAAATCCTTTGGAGACATGAGTAAACTAAACATAGGTATTTGGTATTACATCACTCAGAATCCAAGTCCATAAAATAAAATTTGTTAAACCTTTAAAATTATTTAATGGTGGGCCTCTGAAGAAAAAGGGGGGCCATAAATATAAATGCTCATAAGAAAAATGTGTTGTCTATTTGAAATAAATTTTAATCACAGTTTATGAGCTTATTTCCCTAGACACTTCTTGGACCAGAAAAAACTCAAACATCCAAGGGGAGTAAGTGCTGCTAAAAATTGAAGAAAGAAAGGACCCAATCAACAACTGTACACCTGCTCCAAGGTTCCAGAACAACCACTCAGACTTCGCTTGTCCTGACTCGCCACCCATCCAAATCCAAATCCAAACAAACATCCTGGATTCAGCACAGGAAACTTGTAACCCTTGGCCCCTTTCCTTTCTTGGCTTAATTGCCATCCTCCTTACTATATTACTTAGTTGGTCAACACCTACAATTTGGCCATCCACAGCCAAAGCTTTGTTGGGTATTATATACCTCCTCATTATATCTAGCTTCATTCTTATTAGTGTCTTTTATAAAAAGTCACCAATTTTCCTGGCTCTCAGTAGTCCAACAGGGAGCACGTTTTCTCAACTACTCACATCTAGGCAACTTTTCTAACTGCTTCCTATGTGCAGCCCTCAGTCGCCCTCCATTTATAGCAGTACCATTCATAGGGAATCTTACCACCCCCTGCACACAAAATCCTACTGTTCATTCCCCCCCACTATCAGGAATTCCCCTGTTCACCACCCAACTCAACCATCACTTGTCAATGTTACCTGTGCCCCACCAGGCTTCTTCTTCTGGTGCAACAGCACCCTTACTAAAACCTTTAAGTCATCATGTGTCCTGGTCACCCTGGTACCTCAATTAACCTTATACACACAAGGGGAATTTACAACAAAATACACAATAAACAAACCTATAACACTAATATTATCATCCCACCCCCACCAAAAATGGGCAGTCTTTCTTCCTGTAATTGCAGGAGTCTCTCTTGCCTCTACTCTGACAGCAGCAGGCTTAGGCAGCGGGGCTCTAACATACAGCATCACCTCCTCCCAAGACCTAGCCAAAACCTCATCCCTAAACCTCACTTAAATTTTCTTTTAGATATGTTCTCTTTTAGGTTCTCTATTTACCTCCACAGTCTACTCCAAGACAGCTGGTTACTACCGCCCTTGTGCCCACTGGAGGAGTGGCCGGAACAAGTCGCCATTCTACATGAATGAGATTGGAAAAGTCCCCTGCCACATACAATTGAACCTTCAGGTAAGACCATAGTTCTGAAAATAGTTTGATTGCAACCTGCTGAGAAAGTTTGAGCTACATGTACCAGGGTAAGCTGTCCAGGCTCCTGACTCAACAAAACTGTGAGATAATAAATGTGTGTTTCTTTAAGTCACTAAATGTTATTATAATTTGCTTACTCAGTAATAGATTATGAATGCAGCCCTTTACCTCTAAATACTTCAACACATCTCTTAAGAACATGGGTATTCATTTATGTAATCATAGTACAATGACAAAATCTAAGAAATTAAATATGGACATAATACTACTATCACAGTAGTTCTCAAGCTAAGGTATGCATCAGAGTCATCTGGAGAACTTGTTATAACACAGATTGCTAGTTGTCCTCTCCACACGGCTTCTGATACAATGGTGTAAACTGGGAATGGAAATTTGCATTTGCATTTCAAAAATTTTGACTAACAACTGTCATAATATTATTCTTTATAGAAACTTATTTTTATGATTTGGGAATCAATCTAGCATCATATGTTGCATTATATTTAATTTTCATGTAATTTTATTTTCTTTAATTTGGAGAGGTCTCTTTTGTCTTTCATGACACTGATTTTTTTTTTTAAAGAGCATGTCAGTTATCTTGTAAAAGGTATCTCAACCTGGGTGTCTGTGATGTTTCTTCATTATTAGATTTAGGTTAAGGTTATGAATATAAGTTTTATCTTCCATAGTTTGTCCTATTTGCTGATGATGTTGGTTTGATCACTTGGCTAAGGTGGTGTTCACAAGATTTATCCATTGTAAAGTTTCTGTCTCTTAACTAATTATTAAGTAATATGTGGGGAGATTCACTCAAAATTGTGTATTTTGTACCTAATCATTTTACTCAATGCATTTTAGCATCTGCTGATGGATTTGCTTGTTATTTATTAATATTATAATTACTTTGAAATGATGAATTTCAAATACTATAATTTATTTTACATTTATTGTAGGTAAGAGTTTTTCCTTCTGAATTAATTTGCTAAGGCTGTTGTGATAAAGCACCATATTAGGACTTCAGTATTTGAATTTTGGGATATACAATTCAATCTGTAATATATACACTTTTCTCTTTATTTATTTAGTGTTAGTATGGGCTCATAGATGCAAAAAAAACCCAGTAGATTATAAATTATTTTTCTTAGTCAATTTAGGCTGCTACAACAAAATACCATATATTGGGTGGCCTGTGAAAAGAAATTTATTTTTTTTACAGTTCTGGAGGCTGAGAAGTCCAAGATCAAGTCACCAGCAGATTCAAGATTTGGTTAGAGCCTATTTCCTGGTTCATAGATGTCAGTTCACTATAATCTCATATGATGGAAGGTGCCTACAAGTTCTTTGAAGTTTGTTTGATACAAGTACTAACCTCATTCATGAGTACTCCACCTTTATAACCTAATAACCTTTCAAAGACCTCACCTTCAAGTATTATTAAAAGTGGGCATTAGGATTTAATATATGAATTTTGGGGGGATACAAACATAATCTATACCACTATTACCATCATTATTAATTTTTATGCATAAGTTATTCCAGATTTGTCCTGGAGCAGCTTCTTTGGTCTAGCTCCTAAATCCTTTTTGACATAGTTCTATCACTTTGCTGCACTTCCATAATATCTGGTTCAAGATGTTTCAGGTTTCACTTTGTACTTTCCCTGCCCCAACCCAGAAGTCAGTCATTTCATGGATCTCTGATTCTTTTTATTGATAAGCACTGTTTTATTTAATTCAGATTTAACTAGAAAATGTAATGGGAGCTTGAGACTATACACACTAACTAGAAATCCTGTTTGTTTTGTGTGGGTTGACTTATAAACTTCAGACTAAATGTATGTACTATAGAGACCTACATTTTAAAAAAAATGTGTGTTGTAGAAAGTTTATATTCTTGTTCAAATTTGTAAACTATATTTTTATGGTGGGTTGATTGTGCTCTTTTAAAAACCATTATGCTAACTCTAATATGTTCTTAATTAACTCTATAAAAATTTTGCATAGGTTCTCTAAAAATGAGGCACCTAACAAATGTCTTTTTTTAAAACAACTTTTATTTTACCAAAATGATAAGCTACTTTAATACAACAACTTTAAATGTTAATTTGCTATGACCTTGCACTTATAATAATCCTTATGTCCTTCCTCACTATTAGGGACAGGTGTCTTTCCTTCTTAAAAAATCCATTTGCAGAGGCCGGGTGTGGTGGCTCAAGGCTGTAATCACAGCATTTGGGGAGGCCAAGGTGAGAAGAATTCCTGAGCTTAGAGGTTCAAGACCAGCCTGGCCAACTTGGTGAGACCCCATCTCTACAATAAATCAAAAAATAAGCCAAGTGTGGTAGCACACGCCCATAGTTCCAGTTATTTGGAAGGCTGAGATGGAAGGATAGCCTGAGCCCAGCAGGTTGAGACTGTGGTCATGAGCATGCCACTGCATTCCAGCCTGGGTGACAGAATGGGACTCTGACTCATAAAAAAAAAATAATCCATTTGCTTGTGCATTGGTTTCCACTCTTTTCTTTCTCCTCAGGGAATTTAATTATTAATTATCCATTAATTATTTTCTCTATTGTATCTTAAATTTGTCCATGTCCATTGATTCCTCTTTAGTCTATAAACACAGTCTGTATCTACTATCTTCTCATTATTTCTAGCCTATTCTATACCCAGCTTAGAGTCCCAGGACCAATTACTCTAGCTACAATTTTGCTAGAATCCTCAACTCTGTTAATTTATAGTCTTTTCAACATACTCGCTAAAACTACTTGCTTATCTAGGCTGCTGCTAAAGGTTTTGCATGTAGATGGAGGCCACTGTAAATTCATGGTCAGCAACTTCAATAAGGGTGTCCAAACTTCAGGATAATTCTACTTTGTTTCCATGGCCAGCTCTCTCTCATTCTTCACAAGGTTTCTCACATTCTCTACTGTTCTTTAATCACCCTGCATCCTCCCTTCTCCTTCCCTTCCAAATACTCTTGGCAGATGGCTTTTCTTCCTGCTTTGTACAGACAATAGCTGCAAATGACTACAAACTCATTGCTTTATCATTAGGCACCCTTTTCTCCTGTAACAATGTATCTCTTTTTATTTAAAGTTCTTCACTCCATCTCTTTCTCCTTCACTGTAGGATACTCTCTCCTACATATCTTTTTTTCCATTGTACAGACATACCCTTTATTTAAAAACGGTTCAAATCTTTTCTCTTCTCCTTCCCCTCCCTTCTTCTTCATTCTTTTCTTTTTGAGATAGGGTCTTATTGTATTGCTCAGGTTGGAGTACAGTGGCATGATAGTTCACTGCAGCCTCAAACTCTTGAATTTAAGCAATTCTCTGACCTCAACCTCCTGTGAGACTAGGGCCACAGGAAGGCACCACCCTGTCTGGCTAAATTTAGTTGTTTACATTTTTTGTAGAGGCCAGATCTCACTATATTGTGCAGATTGGTCTCAAAATCCAGACTGGGACCAGAGGCATGAGACAATACACCTGAATTACTTTTATTTATTTCTTTTTATTTATTTTAAACATGGGTACAATTCCGGGTTAGGAACATATGTGGTTATTGTTTTTCTTTCTTTCCTTCTTCATTTCTTTTTATTTCTCTCCTTTCTTCCTTCATTTTCTATGCTTTTTATTTCATTTACTGTAAACTGACATTTATAATTATATATATTTATAGGGTAAAAGGTGATGCTATAATATATGATTGCAATGTATAATAATTAAATCAAGGTAAATAACATATACATTATCTGAAATACTTACTTTTGTGGTGATAACATAACTCTCTTAGCAATTTTGAAATGTGTAACATACTATTACTAACTATATTCACCACACTATGCAATGTATCTAAAATATTCTTATTTTTTCTGTATGAGATTTTGTATCCTTTACAATCATCTCCCCAATTCTTCTGCTCCCAGCCTCTGTAATCATCATTTTACTATCTGCTTCTATGAGTTTGATTGTTTTAGATTGCACAAACAAATGAGATCATATAGTATTTGAATGACTGCTTATTTAACTTAGCATAATGCCTGCTAATTCCATCCATTTTATTGCAAATGACAAATTTTCTTCCCTTTTAAATTATTATTGTATAGTGGATATATACCACACATTTAAAACTATTTATCTACTAAAGAAAATTTAAATTATATATTGCAAATAGTGCTGCAATGAACATGAGAGGGCAGACATGTGATCAACAAACTGATTTCAAAATGTTTGGGTCAATACTCAGAAGTGAGATTTCTAGATCATATGGTAATTTTATTTTTAGTTTTTTTGAGGAACCTTCATACTGTTTTCTATAGTGTCTTTGCAATTTACATTTATAGCAACCGTATAGAAAGACTCCCTTTTCTCGACATCCTCATCAACACCTTTTATCTTTCATATTTTTGTTAATAACCATTCTGACTAGTATGAGGTGATATCTCATTGCGTTATGGATTTTCATTTTCCTAATGACTGGTGAAAATTTTTTCACATATATATTTGTCATTTGTATGTCTTCTTTTGAGAAATATCTATTCAGGTCTCTTGCCCATTTTTAATTTTTTTTGTTCTCTTGCTATTGAATTTATGTAGTTCCTTCTATATTTTGGATATTAAATTCATATTGGATGTATAGATTGGAATTTTTTTCTCCCTATTTATATATTGTTTTCCCCCCAGTAATTGTTTCCATTGCTATGTAGAAGTTTTTTAACTTAATGCAATCCCATTTATCTATTTTTATTTTTGCTGTTTGTACTTTTGGAGCCAAATTCAAAAAAATCATTGCCCAGACTATTATTGTGTAGTTTTTCCCTATGTTTTTTCTAGTAGTTTTACAGTTTCTGGTATTAGGTTTAAGTTTAACCTATTTTGAGATTTTAAAAAAATCTATTGTGAGAGAATGTTCCAATTTCATTCTTCTGCATGTGGGTATCCAATTTTCCCAGCACCATTTATTTTAAAGAAAATTCTATTCCCATTCTGTATTCCTGATAGTTTTGTAAAATAAAATTTAAAAAAATCAGTTGAGTATACATGTGTGGGTTCATTTCTGGACTCTTGATTCTGTTAAATTGGTCAGTGTGACTATTTTTATGCTAATACCATGCTGTTTTAATTGGCATTACTTTGTTTCCTTATTTTTAATATACTTTAAAGATGTGTGGTACAACTCAGGATTAGGTTTAATAGTGGACATTGTACAGGTAAAGTTTGGGCTTCCATTTGGTCTCCATATTTTCTGATTTCAGATAGGGTACCCTAATTAATGTTGTACCTCCCCATGCCTAATGAGTATAGCTTTGTAATATAGTTTGGAATCAAGATGTGTGATACCTCTAGCGTTGTTCTTTTTGGTCGAGTGCTTTGGAAGTTTGTGATTCTATATAATTTTAGGATTGCTTTTTCAATTTTTATGAAAATTGAATTTTAATAGTGATTGTAGTGAGTGTGCACATTGTTTTGGATAGTATGGACCTGTTTGTTTTGGTTGGTTTTTTTTTTGAGTTGGAGTCTCACTCTGTCACCCAGACTAGAGTGCACACTAGTCAGTTCTTGGTCACAAGTGTCAATAAAGGACTCATAATCTGACCTTCTCTCTGTGTTGGCATCATTTCAGACAATCCAGCTATAACATTTTAAAGTTTTCAAAATACAGGTCCTTCTCTTGCTTGGTTAAATTCCTTTTTGAATATTTTACTTTTATTTTTTTGTAGCTACTATAATTGGAATTGTTTTCTTGTTTTTGTTTTTGCTTGTTAGTTTTTTGGGGGAGGGTAGTGTGTTGTCAGTGTTTAGGATTACTAATAATATTAGTGTGTTGATTTTGTATTCTATAACTCTCCTGAATTTATTAGTTCAAATAGTTTTTTGGTGGAGTATTTAGTATTTTTATATATATATCAGATCATCTTATCAGCAAACAATGACAACTTCACTTCTTTGCCTTCTATCTGGATGCCTTTTATTTCTTTCTCTTGTCTAGTTGCTTTGACAATGACTTCTGATACTATGTTGATTTGGAATGATGACAGTGAACACCCCTACCTTGTTCTAGATCCTAGAGAAAGACTTTCAATTTTTCACCACTGTGTATAATGTTACTGTAAGCTTCTCATATATAGTCTAATGTACCCTGTGAGTGTCTCATAAAGTCTTTATTGCATATAGGTGCATTATTTCTATGTCTAATTTGATGAGCATTTTTATTATTAAAGGATGAATTTTTTCTTTTTTTATCAATATTTTTTATTATGATGTTGTGGGGTACAGTTAAGGGTTAGGTATACAATTATGTTTCATTCAGGCACCCTGTTGATAAGAGGCGTTTCCCCTTCCTGAGACAGATATTTGCTACTGTTAATCCCTTCTCCCCCCCCACACCATAGTTCCCCAGTACCGTCAGTCATTTTCTTATAGTATTACATTGGATGTTCAAGGCTCATTATATGAGTGAGAACATGTGATCTTTGTTTCTGTGAGAGGTCACTCAGTATTATACACTCTAGTTCCATCCAGGTTGCTGCAAAATTCATGATTTTGTTCTTTTTTATGGCTGTGTAGTATTCCATCATGTATATGTACCACGTTTTTAAATCCAGTCCTCTTTTGACGGGCAGCATGGTTGCTTCCAGGTTTTTGCTATTGTGAACAATGCTGCAATAAACATACATGTGCGGGTATCTTTTTCATAGAGTGATTTGAGTTCTTCAGGATATATTCCCACTAGGGGATTGCGGGGTCTTATGGGAGGTTGATATTTACAACTTTTAGGAATTACCACACTGCTTTCCACAGAGGTTGCACTAGTTTACACTCCCACCAACAGTGCAGAAGTGTTCCCTTTTCACCACACCCTCTGCAGCAGCTGTTATTTTTTGAGTTATTGATAATTGCCATTCTGACTGGAGTTAGGTGGTATCTCAGTGTGGTTTTGATTTGCATCTCCCTGATGATTAGTGAGGTTGAACATTTCTTCATGTGTCTGTTGGCTGCTCAGATGTCTTCCTTTGTGAAGTGTCTGTTCATATCTTTTGCCCATTTTATAATGGGGTTGTTTGTTTTTTTCTTTCAGCACGTTTGAGTTCCTTGTAGATCCAGGATGTTAAGCCTTTGTCAGACCTGGTGTTGGCAAATACTTTTTCCCAGTCTGTAGGCTGTCTCCCTGCTCTCTTGATGGTTTCTTTGGCTTTATAGAAGCTTGTCAGTTTAATGAGGTCCCACTTGTCTATCTTCTCTCTTATGGACTGTGGGTTTTGGGTTTTGTTCAGGAATTGGATGCCAGTTCCTTCATTTTCTAAGGTTCTTATGGTTTGAGATTTTACATTTAGGTCTCTGAACCATTTCAAGTTAACATTTGTGCATGGGGATAGATAGGAGTCCTGTTTCAACCTTCTGCATGTGGTCAGCCAGTTTTCCCAGCACCATTTACTGAATAGATTCTCCTCTCCCCAGTGGTAGGTGGTGGAGGCTTTGTCGAAGATGAGTTGGTTGAGAAATTGAGGTTTTGATACTGGAATCTCAATTCTATTCCATTGATCTATATGCCTGCTCCTATACCAATACTAAGCTGTTTTGATGATTATAGCTTTATAATAAAGTTTGAAGTCTGGTAATATGATACCACCTGCTTTGGTTTTTTTGCTGAGGATTGTTCTGGCTATTCTTGGATGTTTGTGTTTCCATATGAATTCCTGTGTGGTCTTTTCTAGGTCTGAGAAGAATGTTGCTGGTAATTTGATGGGTATTGCATTGAATTTGTAGATTGCCTTAGGTAAGATGGACATCTTCACAGTGTTGATTCTTCCAATCCATGAACATGGGATATTTTTCCATTTGTTTGTGTCATCTTTGATTTCTTTGAGCAGAGTTTTGTAGTTTTCATTGTAAAGGTCTTCACATCTCTGGTTAGGAAGATGCCAAGGTATTTCATTTTTTTGTGGCTATTGTGAATGGAATTGCGTTTTTTATTTGGATTTCTGTTTGTTTATTATTGGTGTAGAGAAATGCAATTGTCTTTTGTACATTTATTTTGTATCCTGAGACTTTGCCAAAGGCCTTTATCAGTGTAAGGAGGTTTTTGACAGATCCCTTGGGTTTTCAATGTACACAATCATATCATCTGCAAAGAGAGATAATTTGACTTCCTTTTTTCCTATTTGAATACCTCTGATTGCCTCCTCTTCTCTGATTGCTCAAGCCAGGACTTCCAATACTATGTTGAACAGGAGAGGTGAGAGTGGGCATCCTTGTCTTGTTCCAGTTTTCAGGGGAAATGGTTCCAATTTCTGTCCATTTAGGAGTATGCTGGCTGTGGGTTTCTCGTAGATGGTTTTTATTATTTTGAGATATGTTCCCCGTATGCCTAGATGTTCAAGGGTTTTTATTAAGAAGGGGTGCTGGATTTATCAAAAGCTTTTTCTGCATCTAATGATATAATCATGTGGTTTTTGTTTTGACATCTGTTGATGTATTTAATTACATTTATGGTTTTATGAATGTTGAACTAGACTTTCATCCCAGGAATGAAACCTACTTGGTCATGATGGATGATTTTTGAGATGTATTGTTGAATCTGGTTTGCTAGTATCTTGTTGAGAATTTTAGCATCTGTTCATCAAAGATATTGGCCTGAAGATCTCTTTCTTTGTTGGATCTTTACCTGGCTTGGGTATCAATATGATGTTGGCTTCCTAAAATGATTTGGGGAGAGTTCTGTCTTTTTAATCACCTGGAATACCTTCAGTAGGACTGGTATCAGCTCCTCCTTCAATGTCTTGTCGAATTCTGCTGGGAAGTCATCTGAACCAGGGCTTTTTTGTAGGTAGTTTTCTTATTATGTAGTCGATTTCCTTGATTGTTATTGGTCTATTTAGGGTCTCAATTTCTTCTGGTTCCAACCTGGGTAGGTTGTGTGATGTCAGAAAATCCTCCATTTCCTTAAGGTTTTCAGGTTTGTTTCCATACGTAGTAGTCTCTAATGATCTTTTGTATTTCTTCAGGGTCAGATGTGACTTCATCTTTTGTGTTTCTGATTGTGCTTATTTGGGTTTTTTCTCCTTTTTTCTTGGTCAGTCTAGCTAGGGACCATCGATCTTGTTTATCCTTTCAAAGAACCAGCTTTTTGTTTCATTGATTTTTTGTATTGTCTTTTTGTCTTCTATGTCCTGGATTTGGGCTTTTATTTTGGTGATCTGGATTCTTCTGCTGAAATTATGGTTTTTGTGGTCTTGCTTTTCCAGCTTCTTTAGGTGGCTTGTTAGGTTGTCAATTTCTGCTCCTTCCATTTTCCTCATGTGTGTTTGTAGGGATATAAATTCCCCTCTTCCTACAGATTTTAAGGCATCCCAGAGATTTTGGTAAGATGTTTCTTCATTTTCATTTGTTTCCAGGTGTCTTTTGATCCCTGTTTTGATTTCTTCATTGACCCAGGAGTTGTTTAGCATTTATGCTGTTTAGAGTCCATGTCTTTGTGGGTTTTGGGGGGACTTTGTGGTGTCAATGATTATTTTTATTCCACTGTGGTCTGAGAAGATGCATGGTAGAATTTCGGTCCTTTTAAATTTGCTTATGCTTATGTCCAATTATGTGGTTGATCTTAGAATATGTTCCATGTGGTGATGAGTAGAATGTGTATTCTGTGGTCTTTGGATGGAGTGTTCTGTAGGTATCAATTAAGTCCATTTGACCCAGAGTCACCTTGAGGTTCCGGATCTCCTTGCTGATTTTTTGTCCTGATGATCTGTCTAGGGTTGTGAGTGGGGTATTAAAGTCCCCAGTTATTATGGTGTTAGAGTCAATATCTTTCTTTAGTTTTCCTAGAAGTTGCTTTATGAAAGTTGGCGCACCTATGTTGGGTGCATATATGTTTAGGATAGATATTTCTTGTTGATGGATTGAGCCTTTTATCATTATGTAGTGGCCTTCTGTATCTTTTTTGATTTTTAATAGCTTGAAGGGTATTTTGTCTGAAATTAAGATCGCTACTCCTCCTTTCTTTTGTATTCCGTTCGCCTGAAAGTTTGTTTCCCATCCTCTTACTTTGAGTCTGTGGGTGTCCTTTCAGTTAGGTGAGTCTCTTGAAGGCAATAGATTGTTGCCTGGTGATATTTTATCCATTTTGTCATTCTATTTCTTTTCAGTGGTGCATTTAGTCCATTCATATTTAGGTTAATAATTGAAATGCTGAGTTGATCCCTGTCATAAGGTTCTTACAGTGTTGTTCCTGTTTGTTTGTTGTCTTTCTTTGGGTTTTGGAGTTGGTTCATGTGTGTTTTTCATCTTTTGCCTGTACTTTTGTGAAGAATTCTGTTTTTCTTTTTTCTTTTTCTTCTGTGTTCAGTACTTTCTTAAGTGTTTCTTGTAGAGGTGGTCTGGTGGTAGTGTAGGTTCTTAGGGATTGGATGTCTGGAAAAGATTTCAATTCTCCCTCACTAATGAAGCTTAGTTTGGCTGGGTAGATTATTCTTGGTTGAAATTGTTTCTCTTTTCGAACTTTGAAGATAGGGCTCCAGGCTATTCTGGCCTGCAGGGTTTCTGTAGATAAATCTGCTGCTATTCTAATTGGTTTTCCATGGTAGGTGATCTGGCCTTTTTCTCTTGCTGCCTTTAGGATTTTTTCTTTTCATAGCTACTTTGTTTAGGCGAATTATTATGTGTCTGGGAGTTGGTTTTCTCGTTTGTTGTCTTGCAGGGGTTCTCTGAATCTCTTGTGTTTGAATTTTTGCATCACTGAAGAGATGAGGGAAGTTTTCTCGAATGATTTCATGAAATGTTTGTTCTAGTGTGGCTTCAGTTTCTCTCTCTGCCTCAGGAAGCCCAATTACTCTTAGGTTTGGTCTCTTGAAGTGATCATTCATCTCTTGCAGGTTTTGTTCTGTCTTTTTGAGCTTCTTTTCTATGCTTTTGACAGTTTGGGTTAGTTCTGTGTTTTGGTCTTTGAGCTCTGAGATTCTTTCTTCTGTTTGGTTGATTCTGCTTCCCATGCTTATTAGTCTGTTATTCATTTCCATCACAGTATTCTTTACTGCTGTTATTTCTGACATCAGCTCCTTCCTATTTTCTTCTTGTCTCTCCTCAATTTTTTTAATTCTCTCCATTAAAGTCTTGATATCTGGGTTTGTTGCATGTGACCAGTTATTCTGGGGGCTCTTCATTGTTTGTGTTCCAGAATCTGCTTTCTCAGTGTCTGATCTCCCAGGGTTCTGTGTGAGATCTATATTCTTCTTTTGGTTTTTCTTCATTTGTGTGGTTTTTCCCCTCCTTACTTTTTCCTTCCCTCCACATCACCATCTTCTTTAATTCTGTTATTCAGGGGTAAGGAGATTGGTTTTACTTCTGTTTGTTCAATCTCCTATTCTTTATGTATGCCCTCTTACTTTGTTCAATTCTGAAATTGCTCTATTGGTTTTGGGTGGTCCTTTTTGCAGTTTTGAGATCTACTTAAGGAGGGATCTATGATTCAAAATCTATCTGCAGGTTCTGGTATTCACTGACAGGTG
>NW_007078967.1:0-541 GCF_000164805.1 Carlito syrichta | reverse complement strand
TCCAGATACTGCCAAGTGTTTTACTGGGGACAAAGACTGCCCTACTTGAGAACTACCCAAGGTTATTCAATGTTCATGGTTTCTGCATAGTTGGAGTCTCACTCTATCACCTAGGCTGGAGTGCAGTGGCATGCTCACAGCCACCCCAGCGTCAACCTGCTGGACTCCAGCCATCCTTCCACCTCAGCCTTCCAGGTAGCCGGGACTACAGACACACACCCACCACTCCCGGCTAGTTTTTGTGATTTATTGTAGAGATGAGGTCTCACCAAGTTGCCCAGGCTGGTCTCAAACCCCCGAGCTCAGGCAATCCTCTCGCCTCGGCCTCCTAATGTACTGGGATGGCTGAGCCACCGTGCCCAGCCTTCCCAAGGCTATTCTAACAGAGTCGGATTGTCCTGCTATTCCTAAATAAACCACATTTGGGTATGATTTTTTGTTTTTTGTTTGATTTAATGTGCTATTGTTTCCACTGGTATTTAGAAGTTACATCAATATTCATTAATAATGTATGAATACAAATTTATTATTATTATTATTT
>NW_007078966.1:0-1440 GCF_000164805.1 Carlito syrichta | reverse complement strand
GGGTATAATTCAGGGCTAGGTATACAAACATTGGTCATGCAGGTACCCTTTTTGATGAGGCATGCCCCTCCCTCCCCCAACTGCCAGTCCCACTCCCCTTCCCCTGACAGTTTTCTGCTACTGCCAATTGCCTTCCCACAGCATTATAATTGTTCAAGGTCACCTTATGAGTGAGAACATATGGAACTCAGTTCTTTGTTTCTGTGGTAAATCACTGAGTATGATCAACTCCAAATCCATCCAATTTGCTGTAAGTTTTATATATTTGTTCTTCTTTATGACTGCATAATATTCCATTGTGTATATGTACCATTAAAAAAAAAATCTAGTCCGCTTTGATGGGCAACAAGGTTGGTTCCATGTTTTTGCTATTGTGAATAGAGCTGCAGCAAACATACCTGTGTAGGTATCTTTTTTGTAGAATGATTTGGGTTCCTCCAGGTATATTCCCACTATGGGTCATATGGAAGGTCAACTTTCAGTTCCTTCAGAAATTGCCACACTGTATTCCAAAGAGGTTGTATTAGTCTGCATTCCCACCAGCAGCGTAGAAGTGTTGCTTTTTCTCCACATTCTCACCAGCATCTATTGTTGTTTGTTTTATTAATGATGGACATTCTTACAGGGGTTAGGTGGTATCTCAATGTGGTTTGATTTGTATTTCTCTAATGATGAGTGAGGCTGAGCACTTTTTCATGTGTCTGTTGGTCACCCCCATATCTTCTTTTGAGATGTGTCTATTCGTGTGTTTTGCCCACTTTTTAAAGGGGCTGTTTGTTTTTTCCTTTCTGCGCATTTGAGTTCCTTGTAGATCCTAGATGTTAGGCCTCTGTCAGATATATATTTGACAAATATTTTTTCCCATTCTGTGGGCTGTCTCCCTGCTCTCTTGATGGTTTCTTTGGCTTTGCAGAAGCTTATCAGTTTAATGAGGCCCCATTTGTCTATCTTATCTTATGATCTGGGCACTTCAGCTTTTGGTCAGGATTCTGTTGCCAGTTCCAAATTCCATAAGAGTGATTCCTGCATTTTATAGCATTCTTAAAGTTTGAGGTTTTACGTTTAGGTCTTTGATCCATTTGGAGTAAATTTTTGCGTGTGGCGATAGGAAGGGGTCCTGTTTCAATCTTCTGCATGTGTTTAGTTTTCCCAACACCATTTACTGAATAGGTTCTCCTCTCCCCAATGGTTGTTATTGGAGGCTTTGTCACAGATGAGTTGGTTGAGGAATTGAGGCTTTGCTTCCAGAATCTCTATCCTGTTCCATTGGTCTATGTGCCTGTTCTTGTACCAATACCAGGCTGTTTTGATTACTGTAGGCTTATAGTAAAGTTTGAAGTCAGGAAGCGTGATACCTCCTGCTTTGTTTCTTTTGCTAAGGATTGTTTTGGCTATTTGTGGTCATTTATGTTTTCATATAAATTTCTGCATTGTCATTCC
>NW_007078965.1:0-331 GCF_000164805.1 Carlito syrichta | reverse complement strand
GTTAAATACACGAGCGCAGCAGAGTCCTGTCGTGTTCGCCTCAAAAGCAGGGGGGCCGATGGCATCAACAATCGCATAGCCCCTGGGAAAGACAGCCTCTGCAGTCATGGGTGGACCACCAACCATGGAAACACAGCTCAATGGAAAGAGTTTTGCCTGCTGCTTTATGCTGCTTGGACTCGGGCCAAGCATCGGACACAGCGTCCACTGGTCCCTCCCACAGGAGAGTGCCAGCCGCGAAGGCCCATCCCCAAAGGAAATACTGTGAAATAGGAAGTACCCGGAACAACACAGTAGCATGGGCACGGTTAGGAGGTTCTAAAACAGATGG
>NW_007078964.1:0-320 GCF_000164805.1 Carlito syrichta | reverse complement strand
TAACAAGCCACCTAAGGAAGTTGGGAAAGGAAGACCACAAAATCCCTAATTTCAGCAGAAGATGCCATATTACCAAAATAAAAGCCCAAATCCAGGACATAAAAGACAAAAAGACAATACAAAAAAATTAATGAAACAAAAACCTGGTTCTTTGAAAGAATAAACAAGATTGATGGTCCACTAGCTAGAATGACCAAGGAAAAGAAAGAAAAAACCCCAATAAGCACAATCAGAAACACAAAAGATGAAGTCACATCTGACCCTGAAGAAATACAAAAGATTATCAGAGACTACTATGTACACTTGTATGGAAACAAACT
>NW_007078963.1:0-901 GCF_000164805.1 Carlito syrichta | reverse complement strand
TGCTCCATAATTTCATAAGCATGACTTGCAAATTCTACATTGTATCTAATATAGATGCACCCTACATCACAAGCTACTGCGGGTGTCAATTTTTCCTAGGCAATTTTCCCATGTTCAATGAGAAAATTTTTACTGTGCAGAAAACAACAGCAAACACATCTGATAGACATGCATTCTGTCCTTAGAAGAGTAAGCTGGGTTAGGACTTCAAGCATGCCTTCCTTCCCTAGGGTCCACACTGACCTGTGAGGTTGAGTGGCAAGTTGGCCAGTGGCCCATGTGTACTGAGAAACAAAATATCCCCGTGGAGAACCCCACCCTGAGAAAAGGAAGCTGGGGATCCAGATGGAGCCTATCAACAATGCTTGAGTCTTGGGGAGGGACTGAGCTTCTAAGCGGCAATCCGTCTGTTACCAAGCTTTGTCCCATGATCAGCGATGAGGCCCACTTCACCAAATATGGGTGAGATGTTGGGGGCACAGACTGCTCTATTCTGGGGTCTGTGGATCTAAGAGGGAGTTGAAGGGATCTCCTGACTACGGGAAACAAGAGTGGCACCAGCAGTATCCTTCCGTGGGAGCAGCTTTGAGCGTGACTTTAGGGCGATGGGTGCCAACTGCTGGTGGCATCTTGGCAGTAGCAGCCCTGACCTCTCCACAGGGAGCTGGACTCAGAGCCTGGGGGCACTGAGTATTCCACATGATTGTTCCAATGATGCGTTTGAAAGCAACTCTCCCGTAATCCCTCCCCCCCACCAAAAATTGGGGAAAGTCTGTGGGCTGTCTAGCCATTGGGACAGAATTTGTTTTCCAAACTGTTTGTTCCTGTTCATGGAGCCTTCACTGTCCTCTGGGTTAAGGAAGGCTAGGAAAGCTGGACTGTACCTTACAATTTTTATGCT
>NW_007078962.1:0-506 GCF_000164805.1 Carlito syrichta | reverse complement strand
GAAGTTCTCCGGGGGCTGCTTTTCTGAGCAGCCTTTAAAAAACGAAGCCAGACCCCGGCTCGACAGTGTTGAGTCAGCTGCTCGCTCTACCTGGCCCGCCTCACGTGCTCCTACAGCCACGATCGCTAACGGTCACCTAGGGACAAATTAAGAAAAACGAAAAGTGCTGAGCTTGAGAAGGCGAATTCCTCACGCTCCTCGGGGTCGTTAATCACCCGGCAGAAACAGCCCGCGGGACAAGTGGCCGGGGGCACGCAAAGACAGCGCAGGGCTGTGCGTCCCAGGCGCTCCGAGTGGGCGCCCGGGCACGGGCCCAGGAACCGTTAGGCGACCCTGCCACCCCAGTCTCGCAGAGGCCGTCAGGAGACTCGCGCCGCTCTAGGTCCGGACTCAATGGCCCAGGGTCGGTCCACACTCGCACGCGGCTGTTTCCTGCGTCCGCAGGGTCTCGGGACTCCACGCCCACCCCGAGAAGGGGTTAAGGACAGGGTGTGCGTGTGCGTGTG
>NW_007078961.1:0-1386 GCF_000164805.1 Carlito syrichta | reverse complement strand
AACCTCACTCCCCAAAGGAGGTGCAGGAATCAATCCCCACCAACCATGCAGGAGCAGAGAGACAGAGAGAGCCTGATGGGTTTTGTTTTAACTTTTCTTGTAGTTTTGAAGGAAAGCCTACTTCTCTGAGAGAGGCCCTGCCACCTTTCAGATCTCACACTATGGAAAAAGATCAGTCACATTTTGTCCTGGCTGCCAGAATGAGAGATTTACAAGGTGTCCCTTCAGAAAGAATTCCCAGTAGAGTCCACGCTGAAACGTCTTCTTCTCCAGTACAACCAAAATGATTAGAAAAGCGCAAAGTACATTTTGCAGTGATTAGGCAAAAATAAAATCTAGTCACAGAAAACTTTTATCTGTGACCTTCTCCACCAAGCTAAGTAGTCAAAGAAATCTGCTCATTCACAACTTTCTCAGAGTCTGAATTTCCTTTGCTGATCTAGCACACTGACCAGTTTCTACATGGAGGGTGGTCACTCTTTACAGTCATTTTGAATACAGATGTGTGCTATTTGGGAACTCTGCATGTGCAGATAAAATTGTGAATTTCTGTCTGGAGAAATTATGGTAGTAACGAGGTCTAATGAGGTTGTTAGAAAGAAAAAAATGTTATTTACCAAAAAAACTTGATGGGATAATTTGACTTGCTGTGTTTTACAACTGATGATAAGAAGAATGTTGATTGCAAATAAATCACTGCCTCTAAATGCTTTCAAACAGTTTGTGTTGCTCCCTTCAGATCAAAGTTAAACTTGGGAGATTATGAAAACTGGACTGGGCCCAGGAAACAGCTGTTTCCCTCCTGGCAGTGCACAGCTTCCAGTCTAAGCATTAATATTTTACAGGATAAGCCCAACTTTTGTATTTTTTAATATGGTGTTTTGTTATTGTTGTCAATCATGGCCAGGATTAAAATTTTAAATTATCTGTCATTACTAAAGACCTTTAAGTGTGGGTGAAACATTATATAGAGGCAAATTTGGGAGATAAGAGGCTTGAGCTTTCCTTTTCAATCATTAGTGGGTTCAGGCTCCAGGAAAACCAGGGTAGTTTATTTTTAGCTACTCCCCTTGGGGTGAAGGGAGGAGACCTGGGCAATGGGCTGTTTGCATTTGGAAAAAATGACTTTATCTGCCTAGGTGAAAGGTTTTATCCTCTAGCTAGTGTGAGATAAACTTGGAGATATGGGTTGTGGAGCAGTAGGTTTTGGAGTGGCTGGTGGTGGGGAGGTGGGCATCCAGGGGACCATGTGGGACTGCGGCTCCTGCATGCCCTTCCAAAGAGGTGTGCTTGCTGTAACTTTTCTAGAATGACAAACAATCGATTTTTGCTGTGGGTGGAAAGGGAGGCTCCTGCCTCTGACCCTCCTTTCGCCCATGAAGTGGG
>NW_007078960.1:0-560 GCF_000164805.1 Carlito syrichta | reverse complement strand
TGTCCTTGCGTGGGACTGAAGTTCCCGGGCCTGCCCCCAGCGCGGTTGGTGGTGGGCTGGGGGATGGGGGTAGCGAAGTGATAGCCTTTTTGGGAACTCACGTTCAGAGAATCTCACCAGTTCACCTATGCCGTCGCCATCTTGCCCCGTCTCCGGCTATTATTATTAACTCAGTTTAACTTGCATGAGTTTCTTCTTTTCTTCTAGAGGAGGGGGTAGGTGGGGAAGGCCGCTCGCGGTGAACGTTTCGAGGCGGCGGAGCTCCACGGTGGCTTGAGATCGAGGGTGGGGGGCGCGACGGGACGGCCCGGCGGGGCCCGCGCGAGGAGAGGGCTCCGGGCTGGAAAGGGGCGCGCGCGGCCTATCTTATTTCTTATGGCGTAAACACTTGGGGTTCTGATCAGGAATTGGTTGCCAGTTCCAATTTCCATAAGGGTGTCTCCTGTGTTTTCTAAGATTCTTATAGCTTGAGGTTTTACATTTAGGTTTTTGATTCATTTAGAGTTAATTTTTGTGTGTGGTGATAGGTAGGGTTCCTGTTTCAATCTTCTGCATGAATC
>NW_007078959.1:0-1431 GCF_000164805.1 Carlito syrichta | reverse complement strand
TTGTTGAGCTACATGTACTTATATGCACTTCTATGTTCATGTGCACTTATCTATATGTATTTACAGCTAATAAGTGAGCTTAGAAAGCAAACATCCAAAATAATTAAGATAATTTTGAAGAAAAACAAAATACCCTATCAGACATCAAGACTTATAAAGCAACAGTAAATAACACAATGTGGTAGTGATGGGCAGAATAGAGTTCCCAACAGACCAATACATATAGAGAATTTTCACAAGTCATGGAGACAACTACTAAAACTTTACAAACCAGCCAAAGAGATACCTATTAAATTAGTGGTGTTAAGAGAACTGGTTTTCTATTTTTTTAAAGTTCCCTACTTACATCATATACAAAAATCAATTCCTGATGAGTGAAAAACTATATAAGAAAATAAAGTCTTTTCAATATTTAGAAGAAAATATAATAAAATATTTTTATGGCTTTGGAGCTTAAGAAGAATTTCTCATGCAATGTTTCAAAATGCAAACACAGGGGAAAATGTTTCAATTATAGCATATTAATTTTAAGATATCCTGTTCACTAAAAGCAACATTAAAAGATAAATGCAGGTGTAGAAAATATTTTCTTTTTTTTTTTTTTTTTTGAGTTGGAGTCTCACTCGGTCGCCCAGACTGAAGTGCAGTGGCCGCTCCCGGCCACCGCAGCCTCGACCTGCTGGGCTCTAGTGATCCTTCCGCCTCAGCCTTCCAAGTAGCCAGAATTACAGGCATGTGCTACCACGCCCGGCTCATTTTTTTGTTTATTGTAGAGATGAGGTCTCGCCAAGTTGCCCAGGTGGGTCTCGAACCCGTGGGCTCAGGCAATCCACTCATCTCAGCCTCCCGGAATTACAGGCTGAGCCACCGAGCCCGGCTTAGAAAATATTTTTCAAAGGATATACAGTCAAAACGTTAGTTAGAGTGTAGAATTTTTAAAGTTTTCATGCAAAACAATAAGAAAAACCACAAATAAGTAAACAAGATATACACAGAAGAGCAAGACCAGATACATAATAAACATCTGAAAGGAGGTTCAACTTCCAGTTATCAGAGAAAAATGAATTTAAGCAAGGTACCTTCATACCCTTTTTAAAACCACTGACATAAAACATCTGAAAATTAAAACTGTTGGTGGGAAAGTACACAAATAAAACTGACTTATGCTGCCACTGGGAGTGTAGACAGGTTCATCCACTTTGAAGAGCAATTTGGCATCATCTAATATTTTTTAGCATGTTCACTTCTAGTTCTATTGTCTAGCCAGTTGTCTCAAAATGTTGACCATGTACTGACAGCATCTGCATACCTCGGAGCTTGTTAGATCAAAGAATCTCCGACCTTCCTCCAGTCCTACTGATTTTGTATTTTCCCAAGATCCCCAGATGAGTCCTAGGCACATTAGAGGTAAAGAAGCACTGCTCTAGAGGA
>NW_007078958.1:0-1160 GCF_000164805.1 Carlito syrichta | reverse complement strand
CAGCCTATTTGCAATATTCAAGGGCTAGATAAAACTTCTCAGTTCAAAGGACAAGAGCTTTTATCTGTCAAGCCTTGCACTATGAGTTTCATTTCAAAAATCATGTAGGCCTGATGGAAATAAAATTGAACTTGAGTTTGAGTGTCAACTCTGAAATTTACAGGCATCATTACCCTGCCCGAAAATACTTGATTTCCTCTTCTGCGAAATGAGACAGATCTTATCTAGGCTCCTTTATACCCATCCAGCATACTGCATTGTTCTATAATGTGATGTTAATGTGAGCTACTGTTATCAGTGCATAATCCACATATCGAGTTGTTTCCCCAAATGCCGAGAAGATTAGGAAAGAAACAAAAATGGACAAAAAGTGTGGGTTGTATATTCTTTGCCAAGAAGTAGTTTGTTTCTTTTTCATAGTTATGTCACTTCTTTGTGTATTAATATTTTATACATAAGGTGTTAGAAGCTCTAACCTCATTGGCTGGAGAGGTATTTTAATAGGCAGATTATGATCTTGAGAGGAAAAATAAAATTTGGTGTAATTTGATAGGACTTCACGCCTGGAAAAAGATTTAAAGTCTTGACCAAGACTAATGCAAGTTATGTATTTAATTACAAATCCTGGTTAGATTTCTTGCTTGCCATATTAAGCAGAATAGATTGGCTATTTGTAAAGTAATAATGCCATCTGGCAATATTTTTGCTGTTTTGATTGAGAAATTTTTTTTTTAAATGGAGCTATTGCAAAGGTCTATGCTTCTAGAAATTATGAAATGAAATTATTTCATAATAATTTCTAGAAAGTATTTATAACTTCACATTCTATCATGGAATGCTAGTTTGTGACAGACAGTTCACAACTGGTTATTTCTAATTTTCACTGGTAATTAAGATTACTAGGTATTCCAAGTTCTAACCAAAATATGTAATTAAAGCTACTAGAAATAATAAAAAATGAAACTGTATGCACAGAATATAAGGAATGTAAGATTTTTTGGCAGGAAAATTTTTAAGACATAAAAAGATACACTTCTGTTAAGAAAAAAAGAGCAATTTTGTCCTAGTTTAGAGGTTAAAGATTGATTTATAATTTAAAAAGAGTCAAAAATTAAATGGATAAAAAATGGATACAGAAAGTGTAAAGAGAGAATAAGAAT
>NW_007078957.1:1169-22555 GCF_000164805.1 Carlito syrichta | reverse complement strand
CCTCAACTGAATCTTATGACCAGTGCTGGGTGGCTGATGAGTTGATTGCCTGGTGGTTTTTCAGGTGAGGTGACCAAAGTGTCCTGTAGGGAAGACGTAGGATTCCAGGAAAGAGTTAGCTGGGTCAGAGAGGATGAGAGTCGTAAGATAGATCAGATCACCAAAATAAAAGCCCAAATTTGTGACAGAGAAGACAAAAATATAATACAAAAACCAACAAAACAAAACCTTGTTCTTTGAAAGAATAAGCAAGGTTGGTGGATCCCTATCTAGACTGACAAATAAAAGAGAGAGAAAGAAAGTCCAAATAAACACAATCAGAAATGCAAAAGGTCAAGTCATAACTGACCTGAAGAAATACAGAAAAATATTCAAAGATCACTATGTCCACTTGTATGGAAACAAACTTGAAAACCTAAATGAAATGTAGGACTTTCTGACATCACACAGCCTCCTCAGGTTAAAACAAGTGTTCTAGATTTTCTTCTTGGCTCTGTCATCACTAGTCTGTGAGAGGCCCCTCTCTTGCAGGTATATGTGTGTATGGCTATACCTAGGTTCTTTATTTCCATTATTCACTTCCACTCCCCTCTCCTAGATACGCACTCTACCATTAGACCTAGCCTTGAATTTGTATGTCACCTTATCGAGTCAATGTGTACATTTTGATTGTATTTATTTTAATCCACATAGACCTTGTAGTGTATGGAGTCTCAGAGAGGGTACCACAATCAATTGTGAATCATGGACACTTTAGAGAGTGGAGGATTGTCCTGTTATCATTAATATTTACAGAACAACAAGGGTACATGGTGGTTTATAATACCTTAACTGATCTTAAGTTTTTAATGGAGTAAATGGTCACAAGTATGAAGAAAATAATTAAAACACAGATGGTAATATAGAACAAAATCAAGACAGTGTTTATCTCTGGACAGAAAGAAAGAGAGAGGGATTTTCCATGCAAAAGGGTTACCCAGAAAAAATCATCTTTGTCTATAATGTCATAATAGGTTCAAAAAAATTTTGAAGCAGGCCAGGTTTGGTGACTTACCCCTTTAATCCCAGCACCATGGGAGGCTGAAGCAGGAGGTTTCTTGAGTCCTGAAGCTCAAGACTGGCAAGGCAGTCCTCACCTCTGCAAAAAATTAGACAGGAATGGGCCATGCACTGTGGCTCATGCCTGTAATCCTGGCACTTTAGAGGTCTAACACCAAAGAATCACTTGAATTCAGGAGCTTAAGATGAGACTGGGCAACAGAGTAAGTTTTGTCTCTACAAAAAAAGAAAAAAATGCAAAAACTATCTGGGTGTGATGGCATACACCTGTAGTCCTTGCTACTCAGGAGTCTTCTGAGTTCAGGAGGTCAAGTCTGTGGGGAAAAGAGATAGCACCAGGAACTCCACTCTGTCTGGTCAAAGATAGAGATCCTGACTAAAAAAAAAAAAAAAAAAAAAAAGTCCCAGAGCGGTGGCTCATGCCTAAAATCCCAGCACTGTGGGAAGCCAAGGTGAGAGGACAGCCTGAGCCCACAGGTTCAAGAACAGCCTGGGCAATTTGGCAAGACCTCATCTCCACAATAAATCTAAAAGTTAACCAGGTGTACTGGTGCATGCCTGTAGTTCCAGCTATTTGGAAAGCTGAAGTGGAAATGTCAGCTGAGCACTGCAGGTTAAGGCTGTGGTGGCCATTTGCTTGCCACTACACTCCAGCCTGGGTGACAGAGTGAGACTCTAACTTAAAAAAAAAAAAGTGCCGGCATGGTGGCATGCACTTGTAGTCCCTGCTGCTCTGGAGGGAGAAGCAAAAGAATCACCTGAGCCCAGGAGGTTGAGGCTGTGGTAAACCTTGATCCTGCCACTGCACTCCAGCTTGGGCAAGAGTAAAACCCTGACTCAAAAGAGGAAAAGTTTTAAAAAACTCTGAAGCAACTATGGCAACATATTAATATTGAAGTGTGAATATATGGTGAATACATATGAGTTTTGTATATTACTCATATATTTTTTCTGTTTTTGCAGTATTTTTAAATAAAACGACAGTAAAATGCTTGAGAGGATAGAATGTAATGTTAGGGAATGCAGAGTACTCTTTGGAGGAGTTTTATTGAGAAGGAGAAAAAATGAAATGATAGAGAATGACAAGGAGGCAAATGAAATTTTTCTTTCCTTTTGCTTCTTCAATGAAAGGTTGTGGGGAGCCTGGTTATAAGTTGATGAAAATGATCTGTGGGGATGAAACTGACAGATCTAAAGAGATGGGGATCATGGGAGGAGGAAACGCAGAGAAGCTTGGGGGGAGGGCACAAGGATCTTTATGACCACGTTGTTGGTAATAGGAACATATCAGAGTATGCACATTTACAAAAAAAGATGCAAAGAGTTAAACTGGAACATTTGTGTTATTAAGGCCAGCTACTAAGAATGAAGATGAATCTTCAAGTTCGCACATTACTGGGAGAAAGGAGAAGACCAATACCCCACTGCCAAGCTATTACTACATGGAAAGATAAAACCAGACATTTCTCTTTTTCCTTTTCTTTTTTCAAGTCAGAGTCTCACTCTATCGCCCTGGCTGTAGTGCGGTGGCATGCTCACGACCACTGCAGTGTCAACCTGCTGGGCTCAGGTGATCTTTCCACCTCAGCCTCTCGGGTAACTGGAAGTATATGCACTCACCACCACAACCAGCTAAATTTTTGATCTGTTGTAGAGGCCAAGGTGATAGGATTGCCTAAGCCCACAGGTTCAAGACCAGTCTGAATTTGGCATGATCTCATCTCTAAAATAAATAAAAATAAAACTAACTGGGCATGACGACTAGTGCCTGTAGTTCCAGCTACCTGGAAGATTGAGGCTTAAAATTCACCTGAACCCAGCAGGTTGAGGCTGTGGTGGCTGTGAGCATGACACTGCATTCCAGTCTGAGTGACAGAGTGAGATTCCAACTAACAAAAAATAAAAATTTTTAAAAATGACTTAACTTCAATACAGTCTCATGCAGATTTATGGATGGTATTTCAGAAGACGGCATTATCACAGCAGATGTCACCTTCAATTATTTTGATCCCTGACGATCTTCCACAGGACAGAATGTGGAGGTAGAGAGAGTGGTGTTGATAATACTGATTCTGTGCAAGTGTAGGCTGATGTATGTATTTGTGTTTCCCATTTTAAGCAAATATGCAAAAATTTTAAAAAAGTAATAGAAAAAACTCTTGCAATAAGGATAAAAGCAAAGTAAATATTTTTGCACAGCTGTACAATGTGTGCTTTAAGCTAAGAGTTATTTTAAAAGACTTAAAGTGTAGAATTAATGGAAAAGTTTATAAAGTAAGAAAGCTACAGTAAGTTGTTTAATTTATTATTAAAATAGAATAATGTTTTTAAAAAGTTATTGTGGTCTAAGTGTACAGTGTTTACAGAGTCTGCAGTGGCATACAGTAATGTCCTAGATCTTGACATTCACTCCATCCACACACTGACTACCCAGAGCAACTTCCCATCCTGCAAGCTCCATTCATGGTTAGTGCCTTTACTGGCATGCCATTTTACACATCTTCTATGTTTAGATATGCTTATATACACAAATACTTACCATTGTGTTGCAGTTGTCTGCAATATTGAGTACAGTAATGTGCTGTACAGACATGCATTCTGGGAGCAATAGGCTGTACCACATGGCCTAGGTTTCAGTCACCTAGAACATCTAGTAATACAATCTGTGATGTTCACACAGAGACAAGGTTGCCTGTTGACACATCTCTCAAAACATATCCAATCATTAAGCCACACATGACTTTTAATATTAATATAACTCAGAACACATTTATACTTAAGTATTATTTACATAATAGCAGATTTTGAAAATTACAATATAGCCTGTTTTGTAACACTAACATGTGTCATATAGGTTAACCTACCAGCAGAAGGCAGGTAAATCCTTCAGCTGGGAAGTTTTATGATCAGGAGAGAAGAGTCCAGTTCTGTACTCTCCATCACACCCCCTACAGGTTGCTAAGGCTCTGCTGTTTAGTGAATCATGATTAAAGTGGGGCCACTTGCAGAGGCCAGATTCCATTGTGTGTCCTGAGTTCCCATCCTCCACCTAACAGGAATAGAGTATAAAATTTGTCAACAGATGAATCACAGGATTATGTGTTTAGAAAGGAGACTTTATGTTTGCAAAGGGGTTCAGCCTACAGGTGGCCATTCCTCAGGTTGGAAAGCACAGACTCCAGCAGAGACTCAGTTGACACATCCAGCAGGGAGAGATGAAACAGGAATTTAGGCTGAATGGGGTAGCCTAGTCTTCCTCAGGTTATAAGAGGAGATATACGTATTCATGAAGGTGATTCCAAATCATGGATACTGTGGTGGCTCACACCTATAATCCCAGCACTTTGGGAGGTTGAGGTATGAGGATTGCCTGAGCTCATGGGTTCGAAACCAGCCTGGGCAATTTGGTAAGTCCTTGTTTCTACAATAAATCAAACAATTAACTGGGTTTGTTGGCACCTGTCTGTAGTTTCAGCTACTAGGATGGTCAAAGTGGAAGGATCATCTAAGCCCAGCAGATTAAGTCTGCAGTGGTTGTAATTGTGCCATTGCACTTTAGCCAGAGCAACAGAGTGTGATTCCAGTAACAATGAAAAAGGAAGTGGAGTCCTCTCACCATCACTCATGTGATTGAGTCAAGTTCACAGAATCTCTAAACCTCCCTTTCTTCATTTGTAAATACAACCAATCACCAGATGTGGTAGTTCATGCCTATAATCCCAGCATTTGGAGAGCTGAAGACAAGTGGATTGCCCGAATCCAGTATTTCTAAGCCATCTTGGACAACTTGGTGAGATTTCATCTCTATAATTTAAAAAAATTAGCCAGGTGTGGTGGTACCCACCTCTGGTTCCATAGCCTAGAGGGCAAGGCTGTGGTGGTTGTGAGTGTGCCACTAGGCATCAACCTGGATGAGAATGAGACTCTGACTCAATAAATAAATACCATCAACCTGTGTCATAGGAACCTAGTGGAGACACGTATATAGGATAGACCCAGGCAGGCTGCAGCAACATCAGCTTGGGTTGCCTGGCTGCAAGGCACACTGACATGACTGAACCCTCAGCAAACCATCCATCACTTTGACTATTCTTCATGCCTACTACTCCACCACCCTGTATTCTAGAATCATTCATTTCCTATGTTAATTACCTTACCTGTAGCTCAAAACAATCTTTTACTGACAAGAATTAAAGTCAGGCTCATTCATGCTCACTAAGCTTGTGAGGAGAGTTTGTATTTGAAATTTGCAGATGCAGATTAGATATGCCTTTCAACTTAATCATAGTAAGAATTCACAAATGTGCCCAACCTAGACTTGAGCCTCCCAAGATACTTCGTAGCAATTGCATCACTCTGTAATGTATCTACCCTATTTTATACCTCAGCCTATATGGGAGTGGTTAAGTGGTATCCACATCAGACTAGATCAGTGAATATCACAGTGTGTTGACATTCCAAAATCTTCTTCACTGTGACATCACCACTGGCTGGAACTCAGCAGTTGTCCTTTAGTGTTTAACAAAGGAAGGCTTTGCTCTGTTCTGCAGAGACAGCTCCCTTTCCTTCCTCACCTGAGCAGCTGGTCCAGGTGGCCTTCATGAAAGGGGACAGAATCCATGTAGAGTTTCTGGAGGTGTTCCAGCTTGAGGAACTGAGAGGTGAATTGGGCAAAAAACTCCTCTTTTCTGGGGAAATATAAGGAAAAATACAGATGTTGGAAAGGACAAATTTGTGGAGATTACGCGTTTGGCCCAATTAAGGAGCAGACCATGCCAGGGTGGACAGCATCCAGGTGTAAGTCACATACCTCTTGGATACATTCCAGTTTCAACCTGTTTTAGGGCCTTTCTGATATTTTTGATGGGCATTAAAAGATTATCAAGTTCTTACAGCATGTGTAAAGTAAACGTTTTCTCAGCTTGGCCCACAGAAAGAGGAAGATAAAGAATTTATCCAAGATTCTTTCCTTGAGACGAAGTTCTGCGAACACCTTCTATGGCGGCTGCCTTCCTCTCTGTGGATAGTTTTCCACTGTTTTCCTCATGGCCTTTGGGGAGCACACAGCAACTCCAGACAACACTCCAGAAGTTCTGATCAATATCCCATAAATCCAGCACTTGCAGGTTTGACCTCCTCCTTGGGGCAAAAAAAAAAAAAAAAAAAGGAGATTCTTAGCATTTGGGCCAGAAACTCACTTCTGACCTGAGTGTATACTCCATATCGTGAACCTCGGCTGTTTCCATCCCCACATTCTCTCCCTCTCCCTGACTTTTCTCAAATCCTTTTCATTTTTGATCAAGCCTGGTCTCCACATCCACTAACTTTAAGTTCCAGTGGGAGGAATGGGGTTCCTGTTTTCTCAGTGGTCCCTGCATGGTAAACAGTCCAACTGTCAGGAAACTCTTTCCAAGAAGAGACTCAGTAGGTCAAGGTATCTATGAACTTTCTCACGGTCACCATCAGAAGCCTCTGGTCTATTCTGTGACCACTACTCTAACTGACCCAGCTGTCCCTTCCCAGAACTCCTGGATCCTCCCTAGCAGGACACCTGGATCACCTCACCTGGGGTGAACGTTCTGGAAAAGCAGCCCATCAAGCCCATCCAGCACAACTATTTTTAATTTTTTTATTTATCAATATTTTTTATTATGATAGTGTGGAGTACAGTTAAGGGTTAGGTATACAAATACGTTTCGTTCAGGCACCCTGGTGATAAGAGGTGTTTCCCCGTCCCCAGACAGATGTTTGCTACCATTAATCCCATCTCCCTCCCCCCCACCATAGTTTTCCACTACTGTCAGTCATTTTCTTACAGTATTACATTGGATGTTCAAGGTCGATTATATGAGTGAGAACATGTGATACTCGGATCTTTGTTTCTGTGAGAGGTCGCTCAGTATTATAGCCTCTAGTTCCATCCAGGTTGCTGCGAAATTCATGATTTTGTTCTTTTTTATGGCTGCGTAGTATTCCATCGTGTATATGTACCACATTTTTTTAATCCAGTCCTCTTTTGATGGGCAGCATGGTTGCTTCCAGGTTCTTGCTATTGTGAACAATGCTGCGATAAACATACGTGTGCAGGTATCTTTTTTATAGAGTGATTTGAGTTCTTCAGGATATATTCCCAGTAGGGGGATTGCGGGGTCATATGGGAGGTTGATATTTAGAGCTTTTAGGAATCGTCACAGAGGTTGCACTAGTTAACATTCCCACCAACAGTGTAGCAGTGTTCCCTTTTTGCCACGCCCTCTCCAGCAGCTGTTATTTTTTGAGCTGCTGATAATTGCCATTCTGACTGGAGTTAGGTGGTATCTCAGTGTGGTTTTGATTCAGCACAACTTTTAAGATCTCCAGTTGATGCGTCTTCATCAGCGAGCCCAGAGGAAGGTGGGGAAAGAGCCAGGCCTGCACCATCACCTTATGTCTCACTACATCTCCTGGTGAAGGCCTCCATGAACAGGGATAGGAAGAGCTCCATGGGCAGCTCCTCCAGAGCAGAGATGGTCATTGCCTCCTTCCCCAGCAGCCTCTGCCCTGCCAGTTCCAGGAGTCTGGTGGGGTCTGGAGGTTTATCATCATTCTGCAATGAAAGGAAATCTGGGGATGTACTCAGACAAAAGACATCCCACTCACACCATGCCTGAGCAACCTCATCTTTTCCTAGGCCCAATGCCACTGTTCTGGCAAAGGTGGAACAGTCTTCAGCTTACTCCAATTACTTATTGCACACTCAGTGGTCACAAAGCCAGACATCTGCCCATGCTGCTACCAGGAAAATCTTTCCACAAGTGCCTAGAAGGACAAGGTGGTCGCTTACCCATTCACTTCCATTGAGTGCTCTGCTGGATTCTATTCAAACTGAGGAGTGGGTCCAAGGAGGCTACACTCTATCTCTTACCCTCTTTGTGGATAATACTGGTTATCACTCAAGTCCCTAGGGAATGCATGTGGGCATGTCACGTGGCCCAACACAATCCATATTCTCAGTTTCTAACCTGGCTGGGATTAATTAAGGGATCATCTCTAAGATAGGTTTTGATTTTTGAAAAATATAAGAAATATTAAAGTAATGTTACAATACTATTGAGCATGGGGAAGTTAGAAATGGAAAACATTAACTCTCAGATGTAGATACCAATGCACATTCCTTACATTTTTAGAAACCATATATATGTTTTTAGTTGGAATCTGTTGCCTAGGTTGGAGTTCAGTGGCACGCTCACGGCCACTACAGCCTAGACCTGCTAGGCTCAGGTGATCCATACCCATCAGCCTTCCAAGTAGCTGGAACTACAGGCATGCAACACCAAACCTGACTAATATTTTATTTATTGTAGAGATGAGGTTTTGCTATGTTTTCCACTTAAACCCATGGCAATCCTCTTACTTCATCCAGCTAAAGTGCTAGGATTATAGGCATTAGCCACTGCACCTGGCCTGAGAAACCAAAATACTTGCTTAAAAGTCAAGAAGTAAAATTCTATTGAATTATTTTAAATTTTTCTTAAAAATTCTAACTGATGGTGCAATTTTGTTTTATTTATTTTATTTTTTTATATCAATATTTTTTATTATGATGCTGTGGGGTACAGTTAAGGGTTAGGTATACAATTACGTTTCATTCAGCCACCCAATTTTAAAGTGACATAAACCAAGCTCAAACTGAAGTGTTTAAGAGGAAGGCAGCAGTGCACTTACAGGCAAAATCAAAGGCTTATATCTTTTCCTAGAAAAAGACAGCAAAGTGAAAATTCTGGCTTTTCAATTTGGACAAGTCTGCCTGATGACTGATCATAATGGTGAATATTTACTGAGTGCCAGAACTTACCTGATCTGATGTGGTGGGCAAGGGTCTCACACCTCACAGAAACCAGAGAGCGACTCCAGGCTCCAAGCTTCTGGGTCTCCCTAGCACCTCCTCTGATGCACCTGTTTGCCTTCCTAACTCACCATCTATTTTCTTTTTTTATTTTATTAAACATACTTTTTATTTTAAAACTGTGGGGTACAGTTAAGAGTTAGGCATACAAATATGCATCGTTCAGGCACCCTTGTTGATAAGGGGTGTCCCCCCCGTCCCCAGACAGATATTGACTACTGTTAATCCCACCTCCCTTCCCCTCCCTGCCCCCCCCATAGTTTCCTGCCACTGGCAATCTTTTTCTTAAAGTATTACAATAGATGTTCAAGGTTCACTTATGAGAACATGTGATACTCAGATCTTTTTTTCTGTAATAGATCACTCGGTATTATAAACTCTGGTTCCATCCAGGTTGCTGCGAAATTAATGATTTTGTTCTTTTTTATGGCTGCATAGTATTCCATCATGTATATGTACCACATTTTTTGATGGACAGTATGGTTAGTTCCAGGTTCTTGCTATTGTGAACAATGCTGTGATAAACATACGTGTGCAGGTATCTTTTTTGTAGAGTGATTTGAGTTCTTCAAGGTATATTCTCAGTAGGGGGATTGTGGGGTCATATGGGAGGTTGATATTTAGAGCTTTATCATCACCTATTTTCAACTAGTGTCTTCCAATCAGAAAGTGATATCTGATTAGATTCCCAAATCTCTACCCAGTTAATTCTGATTTAGATTTTTTATTTTATCCAGATTAATTTATTTCAGAAGATAGGTAATCATGAAAAGAAAAGGAAAGGATTAGGCATAGGATGAAAGTGAAGAATTTATAAACTGATGAATACCACAAACATCGATGGAGTTTTACTATATGTGACCTTTATGGTCTTAAGTGTGAGACACACTTAAAGGGTTCACAGAAGGGTTCAGTCTCTCCCTGATATGAGGCAGAAAAACAAGACCTGAAAGTGTTCTGAGTGGGGACATTTGATCACATCAAAATTATCAAAGTGTTCCAAAGTTAAAACAGCTTATTAAAGCCAATGATGTCATCTCCTAAGTAAAGAGATTAGAAATGTTATTTTCTCCAATGATCAGTTGCACTTTATGTCAGCAAATATAGCAGATCATTCATGGAGGCAGAGAGGTACCATGAAGTTGTGACTGCTCTTCACAACTAAGGTCAAGCCTTCCGTGAAAACACACATGCAAAAGTTAGGGCGGGTATGGCAGGGTGGAGCTGGTGTTCTTAACTGTTCTTCCCACTTCCAGGCAGCATTTAGGCTGATGTATTTTCCAGGACCCTTTGTAAAAGAATAATGTAAGGCATAATAACATTTTAAAGAGTTCATTTGAATAAAATGCAGCTCATGATTTGGAGGACACAAGACAAAAAGGAGATTAGTGTTCTCATGACCAGTTATCAGAGGCAAGTATTTATGAAAAAAATGAGGGTGTTAAATAAAGAAATCATTTGACTGGTTACAGGTAAGAGATTCTTCTTTTGTGGTTTAGGTCACCTTGTTAAAAAGTCTCTTGTCACTAATCATATGCTGGTCAGCTGCTTAGGATTGGCTGAGCTTAAGGTTTGTTTCTGCCTAAAAAGCTCTTACCAGAATACAACACTTCTCACTGATGTTGTTACAAGCCTTTTCTACTGAACAGCTAAAGTAAAAAAATTTCTGATTTTGGAATACTACTGAGGAAAAAATTTTCACAAAAAATGAATTATCAGAATGATTCAAGTTAAGTTTCTCTCATATAAGCAGTTTAGCATACTCAAAGCTAATTTTATGTTCTAAATGATTTTGTTTGCTCATAAATTTTTCAAGCTGGTCACCATTTTAATTTTAACTACTCTGCCTCTTTGGTCATCCTCTGTCAAAACTGAGAGCGTGACCAAATGGTTTGGTGTTACTCTCAGTTACATCTATTTATATAGTCTCTGGGAAAACAGTCAGGGGATGGCATCCTCATCAGGAGATACATTGCGCTTCAGAGTCATCAAGAAGTTTTCACCAATCATATAGGGGGAACTGACTGTCTCACCCTGATGTCAATCATTTGGGATGGGGCACTTCTGGAAAGCATTCTAAACTGTTGAGAGAATACGAGGCACCTGGATGACAAACACAATTCTCTAAGGAGAATGATATCCAAGGATTGAAAAATTCCTCTGATCCAAGGTTCCCAGGATCCAAGATTTGGCAAACTGAATAAATTGTTGGGAGAGCCAGTCCTGATGTCATTTTTAAAAACTGCTATTTGTTGTTGAAGGACTTTCCAATTTGGACAACAAATCTTGAATGGTTAATAGAAAACCAACACTTCTTACCAGTAAGTATAGAAGTTTCTCTCTCTTGAGAAGCAATGATATCAAAAACCCATGTATTTTGGAGTATTACTGGGGTTAAATTATTCATTCTTGATTACACAGTTTGAAGAGCATTCAAATTACAATTAAAATTTTTTCAAGCATTTCTAAAATATTATTCAGTAATTTCTGCCCATTCAGAGACTCCTGGAGGAGAACAAAATCTCTGACAAAAAATAAATTCCAGAATCCCTTGGTATAGTGGGATTTGGGAAATCATAGGAAACTGTTTGGAAGGGGTTCTTTCATGTATGAGTGACCGTAACTTAAGAATCCCACTAGCATATAAAGAGTCCTATCTGGTCGTTTAAGTAGAGGATAACCCAAATTACCACATCCAAATCATTTAGGTGGAAAATCTTTCAATTGTGAAGGTTTTCAGTATCAAAATGAAATCCCTTGTGTTAGACTCAGAATTAACAGCCAGGGAAAGCTATAAAGAAAGATATCTCAGGCATGCACAACTCCTCACAAGAAGCATCACATGCAACTGCAAATACCACAGCCTTGCACAAAGGGCATCATATTCTTACACAAAACAATAAAAAAATACTTTTTTAGGCATATCTTCCCAGCAGCTGTTTACCCACCTTGGTTTTGATCCTGTAGCCAAAGATCGTGATTTCAGAACAATGTGTGCAATCCTCCTCGTTGTTTTGGTGAAAATCCTTGTCCTCCTTTACTTCCATTAATGTGTCCATACTAGTCCTATTTCAGTGATTATTCTGAATTAATATTATCGCCCTTTCGAGAGTCTCTCTCTGTGTCTGTCATTTTGGTTGACATCATTTTGTGTCTGAAAGTGAAAATAAAGTGAGCTACCACAAATGGATCAAAGACCCTTGGAACTGAGTGTGGTTCCTCCTGAGCCCTTGGCACTCTCTGCTTCTATGAATCACTTCTTCTGCCCTGAGGACTCTCTTCTCAGAATCTCAGGCTTTTTGTTTGTTTGTTTGTTTGTTTGTTTGTTTTGTGACTTCTATTGACTTATTTGGTATTTGTTCGGTGATAAGACCACCTTAGGTAAAGAAACTTGCATCCCTCCTGGGACCAGACAAGCCTTTTTTTCTTTTCTGACAAGTGCATTTCGGTATGAGAAGGGCATTCTCCTAGTGAGTATACTGAATTAAAAATAATTTTGTTTTTAAAAAGAATTAGGGTCTCACTATGTTGGCCAGGCTGGTCTCAAATTTGTGGCCTCAAGCAATCCTCCCACCTTAGACTCCCAAAGTGCTGGACTTACAGGCAGGAGCTACTGTGTCTGGCCAAATATTCTGATGTCTACAGAACTTATGATCTGTCTTGAGGCATGTCTCTTTTTGTGAATTCACCTTAAGTTTTTTTTTCCATGTCTAGTTTAACATTTTGTTTGGTTTGCATGCCTGGTTTAAAGTTTTCATGAGAAATTATATTTTGGTTTGGTTGTGCAGGTCTGTGAACTATTTGGCTCTTTTACATTTTTTTTTTGAGTTGGAGTCTCACTCTGTCACCCAGACTGGAGTGCAGTGGCCGCTCCCGGCCACCACAGCCTCGACCTGCTGGGCTCCAGCGAGCCTTCCGTCTCAGCCTTTCAAGTAGCCGGAATTACAGGCATGCGCTACCATGCCAGGCTGATTTTTTTTAAATTTATTGTAGAGATGAGGTCTCACTGTCCAGGCGGGTCTCGAACCTGTGGGCTCAGGCAATCCACTCACCTCAGCCTCCCAAAGGCGCGGGATTACAGGCTGAGCCACTGAGATTCTCCTGCTTGTTATTGGATATGTTATCAGAGCACAAATCCTCATTCTAAATGACGGAACTGGACACAAAACTAAAAGCCACTAGGAGGTTACAACCATCGATGAGGGACTCCAGTCTTCAAAGAAATCTCCATGATAGGATAAAGTAGTCAAAAAATGATCAATACAAGGCCCAAAAAACTAGGAAAAACTTGATCACTTAACAAATATCTGGGACACAGACCATCTGCAAAAGTGTAAGTTTAAAAAATGAAGAAAAGAAGGAGGAGGAGGAGGAGGAGGAGGGAAATTATTCTGTGGAAAACAGTATGGAGATTTAAAAATTTTTTTGAGTTGGATTGTCACTCTTTTGCCCAGGCTGGAGTGCAGTGGCACCCTCTCTGCCATTGCATTCTCAATCTTCTAGGCTCAGGTGATCCTTCTGCCTCAGCCTTCAAAGGAGCTGTAACTTGCCAAATTGCCAGGCTGGTGTTGAACCCCTGGGCTGAGGAAATCCTCTCATCTCTGCCTCCCAAAGTGCTGGGATGATAGGCATGAGCCACTGTGTCAGGCCTAGTATGGAGATATTTTGAAGAACTAAAGGTAGATCTATCATTCTACCCAGCAATCACACTACTGGGCATCTATCCCCCCAAAAAGAAAAAAAGAAGTCATTCTACAAAGAAGACACCCACACTTCTATGTTTATCAGAGCACTATTTACAATAGTAAAGTCATGAAATCAACCTAAAATCATCAATAGATAATTGGATTAAAAAATATCACACACACACACACACACACACACACACACACACACACACCATGGACTACTACTCAGACATAACAAAGAATGAAAGAATGAAATAATGTCTTTTGCAGCAACTTGAATGAAACTGGAAGCCATTATCCTAAGTGAAGTAACTCAGGAATGGAAAACCAAATTCATCATGTTCTCAACTACAAGCGGGAGCCAAACTGTGGGTCTGAAAAGGCATGTAGAGTGGCATAGTGGGCATTGGAGACTCAGAAGGGGGAAGGATGCAGTAGAGAGGGGTGGCAGATTAGAAATATACTTATCAGATATGATATTCGCTGTTCAGGTGATGGGTACACTAAAAGCCTAGACTTCACCACTCAACAATTTATCATGTAATCAAAAACTACCTGCATTCCTAAAGTTATTGAAATAAAAAAATAAGAATTCAGGACCAGGTACACAGGTCAAACCCTTTGCCCAACACCTTAAAATTCCATGACATTGTCAGATGTGGAGGCTCTCGCCTATAATCCCAGCACTTTGAGAAGCAGAGGTGAGAGAATTGCCTGAATCCACAGGTTCAAGACCAGCCTGGGTAACATGACAAGACTTTGTCTCTACAAAAATCAAAAAATTAGCCAGGCAGAGTGGTGCACACCTGTAGTTCCAATTACTTGGAAGAGTGAAGTGGATGGATCACCTGAGCCCAGGAGGTTGAGGGTGTGGCGGCCATGAGCGTACCACTGTACTCCAGTCTGGGTGACGGAGTGAGATTCCAACTCAGGGGAAAAAAAAGAGTTCTATGACAGAACTTATTGGGTTTTCTTTGTTCTTGAGGGATTAATAAAAAATGGAATGGAATCCTGAAAATTTTAAGACCTAGCAAACCCTCTTGGACTCCAGCCCTCTATACATTCCTAATGTATGACCTATTCTCATGGACACTTTTAAATTGATGGGCAAAAAAATTATACCCAGATAATTTTTGGCCATTATAGGAATTATTCAAACTCTCTAAGATTGTTTGAAAACTGCAACTGCTGATAAACAGTTCAAATGGGATGTTGGCATGGAGGTAAGGATGGAAGGACGTCTTTGATGGCTGCATCAAAGGAGGGACCTACGGAGATTGCATAGGATCAGATCAATGATGGAACATATGTCAACATACCTGACAGGAGGGGAAGCTGTGTTGATTGACACTGCAGAGGTGATCATGTTGAGATTGTTCCAGTACTTCTCCACAAATATGCTGGTATAGACAGCAGAGGTCAGGCTAATTAAGTGGTTTTGAATGGGGCTGTTGAGGAAATGAAATAATGGTGAGAAACATCTTATGGGAACTCTGATACAGAAGCATGCACAAAGTATGGTGAGACAACACGTGAAGAGGCTACCATGATGAGATATATTGAGGTAGGAGACCTTCTACCAGATCAAAGAGCTACAGTGTCTGCTGCTGATAAAAAGGAGATACTTGACTGGGCACATGGCTCACACCTGTAATCCCAACACTTTGGGAGTCTGAGGCAGGAGGTTTGCTTGAACGCAGGAGTTTGAGACCAGCCTGGGCAACATAGCGAGAACCTGTCTCTAAAACAAACAAACAACAACAACAACAAAAAACTAGTCCGGTGTGCTAGGGCATGCCTGTAGTTCCAGCTACTACTCAGGAGTCTGAAATGGAAGTCCAGGAGGTTGAGGCTGTAGTAAGCCATGATGGTGCTACTGCACTCCGCCTGAAAGACAGAGTGAGAGCCCGGCTCAAAAATAAAATAAAATGAGGAGATACTCCCTTGTATATTGACATTCAAGGGAGGAGCTGGAAACTGGCAGAATTTCTGTGATGAAATCCTTAAGATGGGCAGTTATTTATAGGCCCAACAAAGCAGGCTTTACTAACAATATTGACTAAAGCTACCACAAAAGTATTTTAACTCAAATATCTGAGCTAGACACTCATTTCCTACCAAAACAGATGGTGGCATGCTTGGTGATGATTTTTTTAGCTGTGTCATGGCAGATATTCTTGGGAAGCTTGTCATGTAGCCACCCATTTATGTGTGGTTTAATGCACCTTGGGAAGTGAGAAATCTTACTCAAGAAAATTAAAAATGAACATTTTGCAGGATAGCAGATTGAACTTCTTTTTCAGTTTCCATGGCTTACAGTATTTGTTACCCTCTACATAGTGGAGGGTTTGGTTTATTAATTGTTTATATGGATATAAACCTTAAAATAGCCGTGTTATTGAGCTTCTTGAATCTCTAATTTATTCTTTATTGTCATTTGCTTTAGTAAACAAAATGAAGGAGACAGCTGGAACTGGAACAGAGTCCTCAAGATTAGAGTGGAAAGACATTGTATATTTGGATCTTCTCCTCAAATTGAGAGTTGTGAATCCATCTGAATTACCAGAGCAAAGCACGAAAACTTTACCCAAAAAATACTTTGGATTCAACTGTCTTTTATAAACCAGTGAGTTTGCATTTCTATCTCATGATTAAAGTTATAAAATAAAAGCTATAAAATCTTTATTGATGTGTACATGTGTGTTTAGTTGTCTTTATATATGTGTACAAGTATTTTGTTGTCTGTTGTGTCTACATAATAGAATCTTGTTTAGCCAGGCAGAAATATATTAAATTATTTTGTTCTAATTGGTTTAAATTTTTGATAGCTCATACTATGTATATGCACTTACTTAGCTATTAACTTAATTATTTTTTAGTTCATGTACATGCATAGCTATTAACTTAATTTTTTAGAACATGTGACTATATAAATCTTTGATAAATTAATTGGTTTCAAACATTGTTAAGAAAGTGAACTTTGAAATGTCTTCAAAATTGTCATAATATGCTTTTGCCTGGATATGCTACTCAAACCATTTTATATTTGCTTTTGCTAGGTATTTTAATATCATAAACTTATAAATTCAGCCTAAAATTAAATGATCTTTGTTTCTGTAATTCTTTGATAAGAAACATTAATTTAATATTATTGATTTAATAAAAACTGCTGTATCTTCTGGGTTATTGACAAGATACCCGTGCATTTGGCTTTAAGCTTCTTACTTAGATAATAACTTGATATTTACAGGCTATTAAAATTGTTAATTGAGAAATAACTTTAAATGATTACTAGGATTATCTATTTTTTTTTTTTTGAGTTGGAGTCTCACTCTGTCACCCAGACTGGAGTGCAGTGGCCACTCCCGGCCACCGCAGCCTCGACCTGCTGGGCTCTGGCGATCCTTCCACCTTAGCCTTCCAAGTAGCCGGAATTACAGGCATGCGCTACCACGCCCGGCTGATTTTTTGATTTATTGTAGAGATGAGGTCTCGCTGCCCAGGCGGGTCTTGAACCCACGGGCTCAGGCAATCCACTCACCTCAACTTCCCAAAGGCGTGGGATTACAGGCTGAGCCACCGAGCCCGGCTTCTAGAATGATCTAATATCGCAGTTCTCAGAAGTAGTATAGGTAAACTTAAAAATAAATAAATTGAGTAGATATAAATTAGATCGATGTCTATAAATGAACTCTTCATGCAATTTCAAGTGTAAAGACTATGTCTGGGTCATTTCCATTTAAGACTAAAAATTATAACATAGCTCTTATCTAACTTACTGATATGTGATGGGTAATTTAAGATCTTTCTTTCTAGGTTTTTCACTACAATTTAGCATTACTAAGAGTATGACATCTTAGTTAATATATATATAATCCTGTATCTAACATGTTAAAAAGTGAGATATTTTAATAAGAAAAAATAATATGAAAAGCATAAAAATGTACTATTTGTTGAGAAAAATATTAGTTGAGTGAATGTTGTCTAAGAGGGCATTTTAGCTTTTTGTTTCTTTGGCAAATGAATCATTTTAAATTTAATAAAATATTTCTGACTTATTTTTTATGCTCATATCTCTGTAAAGGTCAAATGAAATATAGACCTAAAATTTCAACATTATATTTGCAAAGAGAGAAATGTGGCTGGGTGTAGTGGCTCACACCTGTAATCCCAGCACTTTGGAAGGCAGAGATGAGAGGACTTTCTGAACCTATGGGTTTGAAACCAGCCTGGGCAACTTGATGAAACCTCATCTCTATCATAAATAAAAAATTAGCTGGGTGTGGCAGTACATGCCTGTTCAAGCTACTTGGAAAGCTGAGGCAGAAGGATCACTGGAGCCCAGGAGATCGAGGCTGCAGTGGCCATGATCATATCACAACACTCCAACCTGGATGACAAAGTGAGACCCAAACTCAAAAAAAATTTTTTAAAATAACAACATTGAAATCTCAAATTTCAGCCGGGCTCGGTGGCTCAGCCTGTAATCCCATGCCTTTGGGAAGCTGAGGCAAGTGTATTGCCTGAGCCCGCGGGTTCGAGACCCGCCTGGGCAACTTGGTGAGACCTCATCTCTACAATAAATAAAAAATTAGCTGGGCATGGTAGCCTGCACCTGTAGTTCCAGCTACTTGGAAGGCTGAGGCAGAAGGATCGCCGGGATCCAGCAGGTCGAGGCTGCGGTGGCCAGGAGTGGCCACTGCACTCCAGTCTGGGCGACAGAGTGAGAGAGACTCCAACTCAAAAAAAAAAAAATCTCAAATTTCTTTCAAAAATTATTTATAAATGTTTATTCCAGTTACATTTGCCTAATTCATTTACTTTTAAGAACTACACCTAGATTACTTATGAAAACTGAGTATTATATCAACCCAGTTATTATTTCAAGTTATCTTCCTGTTAACAATTTTTACAGTATGTGAATATCAGGGGTTCATCTAGGTAAAGATCTTAAAGTTAAGTGTATGAGAATTTTACTGAGTATTCCGAAGATATACCTCTTTCATTAAACCAACAATATTAACCTATATTTATATAACCAAGAGTATACAAACAATTCTAAATTTGCATTTAAGGCTGAATTTATGATTTTTGAACCCTCAAATATTTATCAGAGACAAATATAATATGGTCTGACATGTTAACTCAAGCAAACATATTGTTAAAAAAAGACATTTCTTTTTTATTTATTTTTTCAGCATGCAATTTCATTATGACTTTCTGAAAACACTTGTATACTTGATACTTTAGCATTAATTTTACAGACAGCATAAGGAATGAAAACCAATTATATCAAACCACAACTACTCCCCTGAAAAATGAATGAAATATTGCCTATGAAATAATTACTAATTATACAATATTGCAAACTAGGAAACATTTACTAGTAACACTTGAATATATGCTGTCAATAGCATTCTGCCTTTTAAAATTGCTTAAAAATTTCTTAAAGATTGTGCAAAATAAACACTTTATTAAAGGGGTAGATTGCACTCAAACATCAAGGCACTATAAAACAAATCTTATTTTACAAATAAATTAGATTTAGTTTGATTATATTTAGTAGAATTACAATGAATGAAGAGAGAATGATTGTATTTCATTTTATTTTTGCTTGTTTGTTGTTGTTGTTTTAAGTCAGAGTTTCACTCTGGCACCCAGACTGGAGTAGAGTGGCATGATCACTGCCACCACAACTTTGGCATGCTGGGCTCAGATGATCCTTCTAAATCAGCCTTCCAAGTAGATGGAACTACAGGTACACACCACTACACTAGGCTAATTTTTTAAAAATTTGTGTAGAGACTAGGGCTCACAAAGTTGCCCAGGTTAGTTTTGAGCACCTGGGCTCAGGCAATCCCTTTGCCTTTGCTCCAAAAGTGCTGGAATTACTTTTGGAGGCGTGAACCACTGCACTCGGTTTGAGAATGGTTATATTTCTAAAGAAAAACTATACTATATCTGTTATTAAATTGTAGCCCTTTGCATTGTTTTTGACTTGTTACTATCTACTTGTAGACTGGACCATATCTTCATTTCTTCCTGGTTCTTCCAATCCAGTTTCCTTCCATGAAACTAGCTAATAACGGAAACTGCTCTTTCCTAAAGCCCTGGAAGTAGTCTTAGCTGAAGCCCGAAAATGTGTGTGTGTGTGTGTGTGTGTGTGTGTGTGTGTGTGTGTACGCATTGTGTGTAATGCTTTTATGTAAATAAATGTATAAATAAATAATTATAAGCAAATAATGTATAAACACACAAATATATATATATTTGTCTTTGGCCATATGGCAAACCCTAGAAAGGGTTATGACATGCAGGTGGTGCTGATTCAAATCTTGGATAAATTCCCTTTCTATTAGTACCTCTTGAGTAATTACAGCATATCCTGATTACTACTTTTCTTCTTTATGTTTGGTATAAGATCATCAGCAACAAAATAAATAAATAAATAATAATATTAATTCAGGATTATCTAATAGAGTTTCCCAGAAATCAATGAAAAAATCCAAAACTTGTGATATCACACACAGTTATGTTCTCCTCCATCAACAGGCAAGGGCAACAAGTGTCAGGGTTAAAGGCAACCTACAAAATATATATAAACTACCTCCATAGACCAAGTCGAATAGTTAGAGGTGTTGAAAAGAGAGGTGAGCAAGAACAAGGGATAGTAAGCTTATTCAAAAAACAGGTTCAGCGCAGTGGCGACACATGCAGTGCCGGTGCTAGGAGAGGCTGAAGCAGGGGGATCACTTGAGGCCAGGAGTTTGAAACTAGCCTGGGCAACACAGCTAGATCCCACCTCTACAAAAAATTATCTGGAGTTTCAGTTGCATATCTGCAGTTTCAGTTACCTGAGAGATTGGCAAGAGTTTGAGTCGGCAGTGAGCTCTGATCATGCCACTTAATTCCAGCCTGGGTGACAGAGACTCTGTCTCTAAAAGAACAACAACAGGCTGGGTATGGTGGCCCATGCCTATAATCCCAGCACTTTGGGAAGTCGAGGTGAGAGGATTGCCTGAGCCCACAAGCTCAAGATCAGTCTGGGCAACTTGGTGAGACCTCATCTCTACAATAAATCAAAAAATTAGCTGGGCATGGTGGCGTGTGCCTGTGTTTCCAGCTACTAGGAAGGCTGAGACAAAAGGATCACCTGAGCCCAGCAGGTGGAGGCTGCAGTGGCTGTGAGCGTGTCATTGCACTCCACCCTGGGTGACAGAGTGAGACTCTGGCTCAAATAAATAAATTAATTAAATAAATGACAACAACAGAAAAAGTTTTCAAAATTTGAGGAACAGATAAATATCCAGGTACAAGAATGTCAGAGAACACCAAAGAGATTTGACACAAATGAGATTACCCCTAGGCACAGCATGTTAAACTCTCAAAGGTCAAGGACAAAGAGAATTGTATACTTTTTTTTTCTCCTTTGATTGTGTATTTTTATACAGCCTGTATTGAGTCTCACTGGTACTTTTTTACTTGATCCATTCTGCTGCTGATAACCTTTAATGAATTTTTCAGTTTAGGAACTGTACTTCTCAGTTCCACGATTTTTTTTTCTATTAATCAATATTTTTTATTATGGTTTTGTGGGATACAGTTAAGGGTTAGGTGTACAATTACGTTTCATTCAGGCACCCTTTTGATAAGAGGTGTTTTTCCATCCCCAGACAGATATTTGCTACTGTTAATCCCATCCCCCTCCCCCCCCATAGTTTCCCAGTACCGTCAGTCATTTTCTTATAGTATTA
>NW_007078957.1:0-850 GCF_000164805.1 Carlito syrichta | reverse complement strand
TGTGAACAACGCTGCGATAAACATACGTGTGCAGTTATCTTTTTTATAGAGTGATTTGAGTTCTTCAGGGTATATTCCCAGTAGGGGAATTGTGGGATCATATGGAAGGTCAATTTTTAGAGCTTTTAGGAATTGCCATACTGCTTTCCACAGAGGTTGCACTAGTTTACACTCCCACCAACAGTGTAGAAGTGTTCCCTTTTCACCACACCCTCTCCAGCAGCTGTTATTTTTTGAGTTGTTGATAATTGCCATTCTGAATGGAGTTAGGTGGTATCTCAGTGTGGTTTTGATTTGCATCTCCCTGATGATTAGTGAGGTTGAGCATTTCTTCATGTGTTTGTTGGCTTCTTAGATGTCTTCTTTTGTGAAGTGTCTGTCCATATCTTTTGCCCATTTTATAATGGGGTTGTTTGTTTTCTTCTTTTCAGTACGTTTCAGTTCCTTGAAGATCCAGGATGTTAAGCCTTTGTCAGACCTAGAGTTGGCAAATACTTTTTCCCAGTCTGTAGGCTGTCTCCCTGCTCTCTTGATGGTTTCTTTGGCTTTGCAGAAGCTTGTCAGTTTAATAAGGTCCCACTTGTCTATCTTCTCTCTTATGACCTGTGGGTTTTGGGTTTTGTACAGGAATTGGATGCCAGTTCCGATTTCCATGAGGGTATTTCCTTCCTTTTCTAAGGTTCTTATGATTTGAGGTTTTACATTTAGGTCTCTGAATCCATTTGGAGTTAACCTTTGTGCATGGGGATAGATAGGGGTCCTGTTTCAATCTTCTGCATGTGGTCAGCCAGTTTTCCCAGCACCGTTTACTGAATAGGTTCTCCTCTCCCCAGTGGTAGGTGGTGGGGGG
>NW_007078956.1:0-736 GCF_000164805.1 Carlito syrichta | reverse complement strand
GGGTGAGGCAGGGTAGGGGAGAGGATGAAAGAAGTGGGTGAAACATAGAGACATACAGTGAGATAAAAAGGGATATATTTGATATTCAATCGCAGAGTAGAGTGTACTTAACCAAAAAAGTATTGTACTTGGCTGATGGACAGCTACAAATCCTGAGCTGATCACTTCATATTATGCACATGTAACAAAATTTCACACCTACCCCATACATTCATGCAAATAAAAATAAGAATAGAAATGGAGATATGCAGACTCCCCCCACCTCCAGAAGTGATTTTTCTTCAAAATACTAGATTACCTTCTCTTTTTCACTATGGCCAATTGCTAATGACTACCATGAGCTGGACATGTTTCCAGGCTCTGGGAATGCAGACGCTAACAAGAGGTTGTGCTCAAGAGTTCAGGACATGGAAAACAGCACTGGCCCTGCTGTGTAGAGAATGGGAAGGGGTGGAGAGCTGTTGCTGTGGGGTCCCTAGGGTTCAGCTGACTTGGCTCCATCAAGGATGTCTTCAGAGCCAAGTCGTGAGATGGCCCTGTAGGATTTGAGGGGCCAGTCACGTCACAGACCATGAAGGACTTTTTGGTTGGAGAGCCATGTGCAGGGGCTCAGCAGGCTTTGGAGGTAGAGCGGGTGTGAGGATCAGCCGGTGAGTTCTGTGCTGGGAGGAAGTGAGCCCAGTGTTGTGGGAGTGAAGGCTGCAAATGGGCAGGAAGGGACTGGACATGGAGGACT
>NW_007078955.1:0-940 GCF_000164805.1 Carlito syrichta | reverse complement strand
AAAAAGAGACTTGTTTGGCCTTTCTGTGGACACAGAGTCAGTAATCATTTGTTGAGCCGCAGGCACCATGTGCTGAGCTCAGGGACGCACAGACACAGGAACATCGATTACAAAAAAGACATTCTGCATGAAAGGTCCTGGGATCCTCCACCTTACAACATGCCCAAACCCCTGGGCTTGGTACTTGCTCTGGGGTCTCCAAGCAGAGCAGCCCGTGGGTGGGCTCTGCTCTGCAGGGTCTCATCCCATCCCAGCTAGGCACATCCCCCCCAGCCTCCACCCTTCCAAACTTCACAGACCCCCTCTTTTCTGCCACAGGATAGGTGGCCCTGAGGTAGTATGTATGGCTTTCTATCCAATCACCTTTGTCCTCCACCCTGCTATAATTCCTTCTGTCTTTGTGTTAACTCAAATGAACATACCCACTTTTTTCTCATAAATATTTGAGGCATCTGTTGGTGAGGGGTGTATTTTGATAATAAACTCAAAAAAGGCAGTTGACGAGGATGCTACTTTTGTTTTCAGGACACATATCCTCTCCTGTGTGTCTCATGACACCTGTTAAGTGACCAGCAGGGTAGGATGGAGGAAGAGCCCCTTGCCTCAATTGTCCACATCCACACACCTCAAGGGTCAGTTTTTGGGCAAAACAATATTCCACTCACACAGTTCGTTTTAGAAAATGTCACGTTTTCTCTGCTGCATTGTTCCCTGAATGTTTGATGCGTTGACACCACATTCTGATGGCATTGCCTTCCATGAGTCTTAGTGATGTTGGGATGGAATGAGGAGGGCAAATGCTGTCCTAAGGATGAGCAGTGATGGCCACCAGGGACAGGCATCCTGGGCAGTGGGTGGCTGAGGATGAGCCCAGATATCTCACCATCTGTTTGCTGGTGTGCTCCCCCTGTCTATTCTGTCTGAGACAGGCTATCTGAGG
>NW_007078954.1:0-805 GCF_000164805.1 Carlito syrichta | reverse complement strand
GATTGCCTTTAGGTAAGATGGACATCTTCACAAATGTTGATTCTTCCGATCCATGAGCATGGGATATTTTTCCACTTGTTCATGTCGGCTTTGATTTCTTGAGCAGTGTTTTGTAATTTTCATTATAAAGGTCTTTCACGTCTCTGGTTAGGAAGATGCCAAGGTATTTCATTTTTTTTGTGGCTATAGTGAATGGAATTGTGTTTTTTATTTGGGTTTCTGTTTGTTTATTATTGGTGTAGAGAAATGCGATTGTCTTTTGTACATTTATTTTGTATCCTGAGACTTTGCCAAAGGCCTTTATCAATGTAAGGAGGCCTTTGACAGATTCTCTTGGGTTTTCGAGGTACACCATCATATCATCTGCATAGAGAGATAACTTGACTGCCTCTTTTCCTATTTGAATACCTCTGATTGCCTCCTCTTCTCTGATTGCTCTAGCCAGGACTTCCAATACTATGTTGAAAGGAGGGGAGAGAGTGGGCATCCTTGTCTAGTTCCAGTTTTCAGGGGAATTGGTTCCAATTTTTGTCCATTTAGGAGTATGCTGGCTGTGGGTTTCTCATAGATGGCTTTTACTATTTTGAGGTATGTTCCTCGTATGCCTAGATGTTCAAGGGTTTTTATCAAGAAGGGGTGCTGGATTTTATCAAAAGCTTTTTCTGCATCTAATGATATGATCGTGTGGTTTTTGTTTTGACATCTGTTGATGTATTTAATTACATTTATGGTTTTACGAATGTTAAACCAGCCTTGCATGCCAGGAATGAAGCCTACTTGGTCATGGTGGATGATTTTGAGATGT
>NW_007078953.1:0-826 GCF_000164805.1 Carlito syrichta | reverse complement strand
TGCTATTTCTAACAATAGGCACAAAAGCAGGGTTCTGTTTAACTTGGTTTTCGCTAAGACTTTGTCATGCCTGTGTACATCAGTGATATTGGTCTGTGGTATTCTTTGTTTTTACTTTGCGTGTGTCTGTCTTGTTTTGCTATCAGAGTAGTTCTGGGCTCATGTAGTCAGTTGGGAATTATTTCTGCCTCTTCGATTTTGGTGAAGAGTTTAAATGAAACTTATATTTGCTTTTCACCTGCTTGGACAAATTCAGCTGTGAAGCCATCAGGCCCTAGGCTCTTTTTTCCTCCCTCTCTCTTTTCTTCCTCTTTCTTTCTGCTTTGTTTTGTTTTGTTTTGTTTTTTGAGTTGGGCTCCCCATCTGTTGCAGGCTGAAGGGCAGGGCACTGACCATCCTTCTGCTTTGGATCCTCTGCTTTATTTTACACAAAACTATTTGCTGAGTCAAAGATTGAGTGAATGATGAGCCTTCACTCTTCAAGGGAATGTTGGTGCCCGCTGATTACCTAAAGAGGTTACAATTATGAAAATGGCTTAGGTAATCCTATGATCGCAAGACACAGAGTGAAGTAAACACTAATGACGCCACTGGATGGAAATCAGGGGGAAAATCCAAATCGGTTTACTGAAAAGAACTAAAGAAGGCTTTTATTCTCAGTGAAGTGTTCTAATGCTTTCAAATATAACTTCCACATTACTTCCCATAATTTCAAAGAAGGCCAATCCTATCAAGCTTTCCCATTTTCCTTTCGTGCTGCTCCTCCCTATTTCCTCAACCACAATGGGTCGAAGGGCCCACTGTCAAGAGATTCGAGCCTGTGTCG
>NW_007078952.1:0-712 GCF_000164805.1 Carlito syrichta | reverse complement strand
TTTGTACATTAATTTGTATCCTGAGACTTTGCCAAAGGCCTTTATCAGTGTAAGGAGATTTTTGACAGATTCTCTTGGGTTTTCAAGGTACACAATCATATCATCTGCAAAGAGAAATAACTTGACTTCCTCTTTTCCTCTTTGGATACCCCTGATTGCCTCCTCTTCTCTGATTGCTCGAGCCAGGACTTCCAATACTATGTTGAACAGGAGGGGTGAGAGTGGGCATCCTTGTCTTGTTCCAGTTTCCAGAGGAAATGGTTCCAATTTTTGTCCATTTAGGAGTATGCTGGCTGTGGGTTTCTCATAGATGGCTTTTACTATTTTGAGGTATGTTCCCCGTATGCCTAGATGTTCAAGGGTTTTTATCAAGAAGGGGTGCTGGATTTTATCAAAAGCTTTTTCTGCATCTAATGATATAATCATGTGGTATTTGTTTTGACATCTGTTGATGTATTTAATTACATTTATGGTTTTACAAATGTTGAACCAGACTTGCATCCCAGGAATGAAGCCTACTTGGTCATGATGGATGATTTTTGAGATGTATTGCTGAATTCAGTTTGCTAGGATCTTGTTGAGAATTTTAGCATCTATGTTCATCAAAGATATTGGCCTGTAGTTCTCTTTCTTTGTTGGATCTTTACCTGGCTTGGGTATCAATGTGATGTTGGCTTCGTAAAATGATTTGGGGAGAGTTCCATCTTTTTCG
>NW_007078951.1:0-668 GCF_000164805.1 Carlito syrichta | reverse complement strand
TCAGAACTAAAAAGTCAGCACTGTTGCGGAACACAAATTCAGCATCCCAAAACCAGGTGTCTCTCTACACGTTCAACAGTCAACCTGAAGAAACCACTAAGGACACAATTCATTTCCAGTAGCAGCCAAAACCACAAAATAGTGAAAAAAAGTGAAGCAGACAATAGAATAGTACACGAAACAGTACACAATATTGCTGATAGACATTGCAGAGGACATAAGCAAATGAAAAGGAAACACTGGGTTCAGGAAATAAAAACCGTGATATTGGAAGGTGCTACTACTACACAAAGCATTACAAACAAAAGGAAATCTCTACCCAAACCCAAATGTCTTGTATTTCAGTAGAATTGCATGAGACCTGCAATAGCCCAAACTGTCTTCAAAATGGACATAGTTTAGGGTTTTACACTTTCTGCTTTCACCAAAGTCTAATAAACCAAACAGAGAGGCAATGGTATAAAACCCTAACTACTGATCCATGGAACAGAACGAACACTGAGGAATCAGTGGACACATTGATGGCCACATACATTCCGTGGGAATAGGGCAGTCTTTCCACACACAGTTCTCAGAAAACGGGATACTCTCATGCATAATCCAGCAGTTCCACTTCCAGCAAAAGCCGCAACACAGGAAAGAAAATACAAGGAAAGAAGAGTCTGCGA
>NW_007078950.1:0-629 GCF_000164805.1 Carlito syrichta | reverse complement strand
ACTTTGGAAAAGAACATTTGAGAAAGTAACACTACTGGATTTCAAGATTTACTATGCAACAATAGTAATCAAGACAGTGGTTGGTAAAAAGATAGATTAATAAATCAAGGAAGGACTTCCAGCAAGATGGTGACGGGGCAACTGGGTCTGTGAAAACCTCTGCAAAGGAGAACTGCAGTGGGTCTCTGACTCTCGCCCCGGGGGCTACGGACCCCAACATCGCAGCCTGATCTTCATACGAAGCTCGGCCGTTGCCACCGCTGGGGCATCACAGCAGTCTGGACAGCCACTGCAGCATAAACGCCGCCACCACAGCCACCGCAGTCGCTGCAGCCACCGCCGCCGGTAGCACATTGCACCACCTGGGCCAGAGGCAACCCACAACTTCAGTCCTTGAAGCCCCTTCAGGGAAGATCTGCTGGGATCGCTGCCACCTCTCCTGCGACCAAGACGTCCTGCCTGCCATAAGTCTCCTGCCATCTGCCGTGAGGCAAGCAGCCATCTTGCCATCTTCAGTTTCTGCCGTCCCTGTCCAGCCCCACCCCCTCTGGGGCGAACAGCTGAGAGACCACCACCTGCTGGCGATTCAAGGTAACAACACTGAAACGGGAGAAATAAGCTTGATAAAG
>NW_007078949.1:0-673 GCF_000164805.1 Carlito syrichta | reverse complement strand
GTCTTTTTTCCTTTTCCTCTGTGTCTAGTACTTTCTTAAGGGTTTCATGTAGAGGTGGTTTGGTGGCAGCATAAGTTCTTAGGGATTGGATATCTGGGAAAGATTTTAATTCTCCCTCGCTGATGAAGCTTAGCTTGGCCGGGTAGGTTATTCTTAGTTGAAATTGTTTATCTTTTAGGACTTTGAAGATAGGGCTCCATACTCTCCTAGCCTGTAGGGTTTCTGAAGATAAAGATAAATCTGCTGCTATTCTGATTGGTCTTCCATGGTAGGTGATCTGGCCTTTTTCTCTTGCTGCCTTTAGGATTTTTTCTTTTATGCCTACTTTGTTTAGGCGAATTATTATGTGTCTAGGAGTTGGTCTTCTCATTTGTTGTCTTGCAGGGGTTCTCTGAAACTCTTGTGTTTGAATATTTGCATCACTGATTAGATAAGGGAAGGTTTCTTGAATGATCTCTTGGAAAGTTTGCTCCAGTGTGGTCTCTGTCTCTCTTTCTCCCTCAGGGAGTCCGATTATTCTTAGGTTAGACCTCTTGAGGTAGTCACTCATCTCTTGAAGGTTTTGTTCTGTCTTTTTGAGCTTATTTTCTGTGTTTTTATGAGTTTGGGCTAGTTCTATATTTTGGTCATCAAGCTCTGAGATTCTTTCTTCTGCTTGGGTAATTCTGCTTTG
>NW_007078948.1:0-757 GCF_000164805.1 Carlito syrichta | reverse complement strand
GAGAACCTATTCAGTAAATGGTGCTGGGAAAACTGGTTGACCACATGCAGAAGATTGAAACAGGACCCTTATCTATCCCCATGCACAAAGGTTAACTCCTAAATGTAAAACCTCAAACCATAAGAACCTTAGAAAGGGAAGGAAATACTCTCATGGAAATCGGAACTGGCATCCAATTCCTGTACAAAACCCGAAACCCACAGGACTTAAGAGAGAAGATAAACAAATGGGACCTTATTAAACTGACAACCTTCTGCAAAGCCAAAGAAACCATCAAGAGAGCAGGAAGACAGCCCACAGACTGGGAAAAAGTCTTTGCCAACTCTAGGTCTGACAAAGGCTTAACATCCTGGATCTACAAGGAACTGAAACGTACTGAAAAGAAGAAAACAAACAACTCCATTAAAAAATGGGCAAAAGATATGAACAGACACTTCACAAAAGAAGACATTCGAGAAGCCAACAAACACATGAAGAAATGCTCAACCTCACTAATCATCAGGGAGATGCAAATCAAAACCACACTGAGATACCACCTAACTCCAGTCAGAATGGCAATTATCAACAACTCAAAAAATAACAGCTGCTGGAGAGGGTGTGGTGAAAAGGGAACACTTCTACACTGCTGGTGGGAGTGTAAACTAGTGCAACCTCTGTGGAAAGCAGTGTGGCGATTCCTAAAAGCTCTAAAAATTGACCTTCCATATGACCCTGCAATCCCCCTACTGGGAATATACCCTGAAGAACACAAATCACT
>NW_007078947.1:0-646 GCF_000164805.1 Carlito syrichta | reverse complement strand
CAATGGAGGCAGTTCAAACCCAGCACCTCCAGTAACTCCCCTTCAACCATGGCAGAAAAAAAGAATGGTACCGCATTTATAGTTTGTGATCAACTGTGCCCAGCAATGATTCCACCACCTTTTCAATTCAGAAGCGATTTTTTTTAAAGTACTTAACAATTTTGATCACAGGAAATGTTCTAAAAGTCGACTGATATACATGTTTCTTGCACAGAAGTGTGCCAAACTGATTAAAAAAGGCCCATGAGCATACAAGTCTATTACCTTAAAATAAAATTCTTTGGGGAAAGTGACTGTATAAAATTCAAGAAAAGAAAGGAAGGATGAAAATGCCCTGAGGCTCAATCATGCATCTGCCTATGAAAGGTGGGTGTGGAATCATGGTGGCTTATGCAGCAGAAGGGAACTCAAGACTTGGGCAACAATTCCTTTCAAAGTATCAATATTTACCTCCTGGAACCTCCGCAAATATTTATACCCAGGAAGAAAAAATTTTAGATGTTGACTTTAAAAAACGCAGGAGAAGTCTGGGGAATGATTAATGGCAGAATCTGTAAGTGGGCAGAAAGGGGTTCGCTGCTCAATTTCCTCGGCTTTTCTGGATATGTAAATTTTTCATAAGAATATGTCACAGATGCCTGACTCG
>NW_007078946.1:0-582 GCF_000164805.1 Carlito syrichta | reverse complement strand
TAGGTAGCTATTTTAGATAATTAATTCAGCTGGCTAGCTAGGAATCTAGCTATATAAGTAAGCTAGTTATGGCAGGGATGTAGCTAGTTAATTCATCTAGTTTATTCAGCTGACTAGCTAGGTAGCTTGGTAGGTAGCTAGTTAGTTAAATCAACTGGTTAGCCATATGGTTAGCTGCTTAAGTCAGCTATTTAATTCAGCTTGCCAGCCAGCTGGCTAGCTAGTTTAGTCAGCTAGTTAAGTCAACTGGCTAGCTAGTTAAATCAGTTAGTTAAATCAACTGGCAAATCAGCTGCCTAGCAGGGTAGCTGGCTAGTTAAGTCAGCTGGTTAACTAGCTGGCTAGCAAGTTAAATCACCTATTTAAGTCAGTTCGCTGGCTAGCTGTTTAACTAGGTACTGAGGTAGTTAAATCAGATGGCAAGCCAGTGGGAAATGTAGGTAAGTAGCTAGTTAAGTTACCTGGCTAGCCATCAGTCTATCTAGTTATGTCAGCTAGTTATGTCAGTTGGCTATATATCTGTCTATCTACGTAGCTACCTAGGTAAATCTGTTGGCCAGCTAGTTAAGTCAGCTAGTTTAG
>NW_007078945.1:0-798 GCF_000164805.1 Carlito syrichta | reverse complement strand
TAAATTACTCAGACTGAGGTATTCCTTTATAGAAATGCAAAACTGATTCATACAAAGAGAGAAGGCATTCTCTCTCTATAGATATATAATGCATATGAATAATAAACGAATTCTCCATTCTTTTTTCTCCAAGACTTATCTTTTTTCTATAAATAGAGATTATGTCTATTATTTTAATTAAGATAATGAACACTTTTGCAAGGGCAATTTAATTCCTCAAAGTAGCATATTTTCTAAGTTTCCAATACAGTGTTTTGTTTTGTTTTGTTTAGATGTCTGTATTAGTCAGGGCCCCTGAGAGAGAGAGAGAGAGATTTATTATGTAAATTGGCTACATGATTATGGAGGTTGAGAAATCCAACCCCAACCATTGCCATCTGCAAGCTGGAGAACCAGGAAAGTCAGTGTTGCAATTTAGTCCAAGTCTGAAAGCCTAAGAACCAGAAGAGCCAATTATGTAAGTCCCACAGACCCAACAACTATGACTTCGGATGTTAGAGACAGGAAGAGGCGAGAGCTGTGCCAGCTGAAGTGGGGGAGAGAGAGAGAGAGAGATAGAGAGATCATACTTTCTATGCCTTTTTGTTCTGTTTGGACCCTCAAAAAATTGGATGATGTGTGCCCATATTGGTGAGGAAGGATTTTCTTTACTCAGTCTACTTATTTGAATGTGAATCTCTTCTGAAAACTCCCTCACAGACACATTCAGAAATAATGTTTATCAGCTATCTGGGCATTCTTTCGCCCAGTTAAGCTCACATATAAAATTACCCATTCTACTATCAAAGTCTACGTCTC
>NW_007078944.1:0-782 GCF_000164805.1 Carlito syrichta | reverse complement strand
TGAATTCTTAATAGTTGTAATAGTCCAGGGTGCAGAATCATATTTTCTACAAATATTGTGAATTGTGTCTCTCTTCTCATAGCTCTATCTTTTACTTCTCTTTCTCATATTATTTATTTTGGATAACTGATTTTTTTTTGGTTATTTTCTAAATTTGTTTTGCTGAAAATTTGAGCACTTTACCATTCACCTCCTCAAAAACAGGTCCAGAAACTGCAGTTTCATTAAGAGTATCTGGAGCTAGTACTATTGAAACTAGCAATGCCAGAAACCACAAGCCAGTATCACTGTCTGTTCACAAATCAGAATCTGTCACAGTACTCAATCTTTATATAAAATGTCCTTTTTTTTCTTTGTAAAACAAATTGTTCTCTTGTGTTAGCATATTTGGGATTCCACTTCACTCTTACTAAGAGTTTTTTTTTAATCTCCTATGCACTAAAGTCCTTTCAGTTCTCAGTTACGTTCTTTCTTCTGCCTTGCTACTCCACAAAAGTTTTAAGAGTCATCACTCTCCAAAAACGAGACTCTTTATGACTAGGGACACAAAGTATTCATACCACCCACTGTCTCCCTATTGAAAAATCATCTAATTTTCACAGGAGGTGAACAAAAGTGCAGAACTGGCAAATATACCATGGCATTTCACCATCTCTGATAGCTATATCAGAGCCTAAAGACATCCAGATTCATACAACTGTGAAGCAAAATAGTCTCATTCTAGAAATTTCCTACCCCAGTGTTCGGAGCCGGCCACGGAGGCCCACTGAGCGTTAGGGATG
>NW_007078943.1:0-693 GCF_000164805.1 Carlito syrichta | reverse complement strand
CTGCAGCCTCGACATGCTGGGTTCTAGTGATCCTTGTGCCTCATCCTTCCAAATAGCTGGAACTACAGGCGAGAGCTACCACGCCCGGCTAATTTTTTGATTACTGTAGAGATGAGGTCTCGCCAAGTTGCCTAGGCGGGTCTCGAACCCACGGGCTCAGGCAATTCACTCAACTCAGCCTCCCAAAGCGCGGGATTACAGGATGAGCCACGGAGCCCGGCTATTGTTTCTTTTTATAATAAAACCCTGATATACTAGACTAGAGCTCATTGAGGGCAAAGCTTATGTTTTGCTCACAATTATATTTCTAGTGCCTAGGGTATTACTAGCTACATAAGAGAATGAACGAATAAATAACTGAATAAGTATATGAGCTATGTTTATTTGGGGCTATATTAAATCTTCTGATATTATTAGTTTCTGTCTAACATAGGATTTCTCTACACAAGCTTGCTTTGTTCATAAAATATTCAGTGATAATTTGGAGTTATCCTTGGAAAGAGGCACATTTCAACTAAAGTACACACAGCAATAATGGATACAAACTAAAAATTTATGCTGTTCTGAGTTGAATTGGCAGACGGGAATTACCTCTGTGGGTGCTTAGATGTTGTAAGGGACCATGTTACACAAAGCCAAGGTACTGTGATGCACCAAGCCATAGACATATAATTCCAATTTGCAAAGGTCCAC
>NW_007078942.1:0-734 GCF_000164805.1 Carlito syrichta | reverse complement strand
AATTTATTTTCTGAAAAATATCAATAAAATTAAAAGCAATACAAGTAAACTATTCAGTAATAATCATCAACATATTATTTACATTGTATGTATTAGGTGATAACAGTACAGTAATCTAGAAATTATTTAAAACATACAGGAACATATGCATAGCTCATATGCAAATACTATACAATTTTATATGAGGGAATTGAAAATTCATGAATTTTGGAGTGGTTACTAAGGGAAACTGAGGGAACACTGTATTTAATGGAAAAAATTTATGTCTATATACACTTATCAATGTATAGTGAAATGGCATCATAATGCACATGCATTTCTGTAAATGCCTTAAGAATGTAGAATGCCTATTTCAGTGCCACATACAATCATTCCATGGCATCACTTTGAGATTTTGTGCTTTGCTAAATACAGCCACTTAAGCATTCAATATTCTTTTTCATTGAGTGTTCATGTCATTTTGAATTGCTTTATCTAAATATTTATACAAATATAGTATTTTATTGAGGGTAAATTTCTAGCATCATAAGGAATGGCCATGTTGCAAATATTTAATGAAGTCAAATTGTCTTATAGAAAATTATTACTACTTTGCACTGTCTTGGGGGGGAAAAGTAATCATCTATTTCCCCTCACAATCACAATAATAAATATTATGCTTATAAATATAAAATCCATTGATTGGCTAATTTATATGTATTTACCTAGTAAGTTTGAGCTTTTTCTTTTGTATA
>NW_007078941.1:0-786 GCF_000164805.1 Carlito syrichta | reverse complement strand
AAACATTTAGTTTTTGGAACAACTTTAATTCTACTGGAGAGCAGGTTTAGGAGGAAGAAGTTCAGTATGAGCACAAGGGCTAGAACTTAGTCTCAGTATTAATTAAGAAATTGATTTGGACCCCAGCCACATTTATATAGACCCAAGGATTCTCTGGGTGGATGGCATACAGAGTGCTGTGCTGGGCCATGTCCCTCCCCCTTCAGTCAACAGCCACTATCACTGAGCTAGGTGTTTTCTCCCCCCTTCGGGAGAGGCCGCACCATCTCTTTTGGTGGCTTTTTAGTCCAGATATTGGACAAAGTTCTGGGGGCTTAGGCTATTAAGAACAATTGTGCTTTAGGTGCCCAGATTGACCACATTTATAGCAACTGATACCATCCCCTTAGCAGGTTTATCCTTATCAGGCCTCTTTTGGGTGGCTGGAGGTTTTGCCTTTAGTGGCAACTGCCAATTTGTTTACCTTTTCTCTGGCTGGTGCTCATTTTGGAGTACTTCTCTTTTTTTTCTTTTTTCTTTTGCTTTACGACCTTCTAATCATGTCTACAAGAATGTCTGGTTCAAAAAAACCCTTTAGAGTGAACAGACCACGAAGATGTGAAATGATCTGTTTCTACATATTCCTAATTATGAACAGGAAAAATTGTCAAAAATCCTCATGAATTACTGAACAGCAGCCTTAGTCGTAAGATGTGGACAATTAAATGAGCATAACCAAAAAACGTAAGCATTAGTGTTACTTAGCATTACAATGTAAAGTAGGGAGTCAGCATACATTACAAGACT
>NW_007078940.1:1749-2475 GCF_000164805.1 Carlito syrichta | reverse complement strand
CCCAAGCATGCTTCATTCAGCGGAGAATGCTGAAAAGTTTTCTCTTTTGACACGGGCGTCTCACACGGAATACCATGGCTCTGCGGGTTCATTTGCCAACGAGGCCCGAGAGCCATTGTTAGCTTTCCGGAAAACAACAGTCTTCCATGGGAGACATTCCTCAAAACGGCACGTCACTGAATGGGGGGGCAACAAGTATTATAGTGGCTTGGTCTTTGGCGTGACGCCTGATTCTCCCTGTTTTTCAGCGTGTATTATCCTACATTGAATGCAAAGGCCTAGCAGAGCTGTATGCAACGTTTCCTGTATACAAAGTGCACAACTCCATGGTGCCACACTGAGCGACATGACCGGTTCGCTGTCATCTTTGGGAAAGCATGATTTGTTCACCTATTGAATTCTAAAGTGTTTTTGATTTGACCTGTCCGTCTCCTATCCAAAGCCATTACTCTTCCGTTGGCATTTACGAGGAAGAGCTGACAGGCTTGGCTTGCTGGCTGTGAGTGTGCATCAGCTTGGGAAATGCTGTGTCAAATGTTGACTGCATTGTGATGTATTTTCCAGTAGTTTGATTCTTGTGTGCCTTACGGTGTAATACACGATTCTCAAGGTACGGCTTGAATGAGCATAGCCGAGCATGTTATGTCGATACTTCACATGTACGATGATCATGTCATGGTGTCCGACTGAGTGAAATGAGTGCTACACACTCACTTGTAGAAAAGC
>NW_007078940.1:0-1005 GCF_000164805.1 Carlito syrichta | reverse complement strand
TACGCTGCCCCCCAGGGGGCGATGGGAACCCCCACAGTGGAGCAAGAAGGCATTACTTGGTGAATTCCCTGGGTGCATCTGAAATGTTTCTCCTTTTCAAATTTTTGGGCGGGAGGATACACAATTGATCGGCCAAACGCATTGACGGAAACGAGCTGACTGCCTTGGTGGTGCTTGTTTCGAATGTCCGTCTCCCTTGGAAAGTGCTGTGTGAGAAGTGTGCTGCACTGTGAGTTTCTGGCACTGAGTGTGCGTGCTGTAATTCCTCCTTCCCACTTGTTCCCTTTCGTGTATCTTACGCTCTACAGGGTGACTGCTTTGGCGTGCGGCTTGTCAACCTCTCCCATTCGGGAATGCTCATCTCCCCTGTGCCACAATGAGGGATCTGAGACATTCACAGTCACTTGTGGGAAGGCATTATGTGTGACCCGGGGGAATTCTGAATTGCTCTTTCTTTATACCTTCTCCTGTGAGGGGAAAGCAATTAGACTGTGGATTGCTGTTCGCAGTGGCCTTTCTTGGGCCTGGGGTGCACGGGCACCCTCCTGGCTTAAGTCTGTGCCCAATGTGTGCTGCCGTGTCACCTCTTTGCTGTGACTCTTATTCTTCATTGCCGCCTGCTGTAATACCTCATTCTCACTCTTTCCCCTTGATTTGTGTTCCTTTCCATAGAGGGCCTTTGCGTACGAGCGTGAAACCTCCGTGTTTCACGGAGAGAAATCTGCAAGACATAGTCCCGCAATGCGTGACACAAGTGCTCCCCAGTCACGAGCAGGAGAGCATTATGTGTGGATGGGGAGAATTCTAAGTTGTTTTTCCCTACGGCATTTAAACCCAATAAGGACTACCAGGGCTGTGCCGTTTTCATTGCTGAGTAAGCACGGAGAGCCTCTGTTACAGTGGGGGTGAAGCTGGGTCTTCCTGGGGACACGCTATTGAAGCCTGCGCTGCACTGCACTTCATTGGCAGTCTGTATACACTGGCTTTGTGCGTGCTCTCCTCCCT
>NW_007078939.1:0-764 GCF_000164805.1 Carlito syrichta | reverse complement strand
CTCAGCTCTGTGATACATGGTGTGTCTTGGTGTGTCTTCCCATCATGATGAGGGTTTGTCTCCTGGGATCACCTCTGGCCCTCTGAAGGGCCTATACATATACAGCCTGAGATTTTGACTCAGCTCTGTGATCTGTGGTGTGTCTTAGTGTGTCTTCCCATCCTGATGAGGGCTTATCGCCTGGGATCATCTCCTCCCAACTCAGTGCCCATGTGTTACAGAGAAGTTTCCCCTGCCAGGTCAGTGGCAGCCCCCTTAATTCACATAACAGCCTGTCTCTGAGTTCCTGGCAGTGCTGGTAACCAGACAAGCCATGGGGACAGGCCCACCTGCTTGCCTGTTCTGGACGCTACTCTCATGTGGGAAGAGTCTTCACCACTTTTCATTTTTGGACGCCTGTAGCTCTTCTACACATAGGTCTGTATTAATCTACTCAGGCAGCCACAGCGGAGTATCACAAACTGAGGATGTGAACAGCAGGACTTTATTTTCTCACAGCTCTGGAGGTTGTAAAGTTCAAGATCAAGGTTCCAGGTGATTAGGCTGCCAGAGGGCTGCTCTTCCTGGCTTGCAGATGGCTGTTTTCTCACTAAGTCCTCACATGGTCTTTCCTCAGTGAGTGTAGAGTGGGGGTGGGGAGAAAGAGAGAGAGGAAGAGGTAGAAAAAGAGACTGACACAGAAAGAAAGAAAAGGAGAAAGAAAAAAGAAGAGAAAGAGAGACAGACAGAAAGGAACAGGGAGAGAGAGAGAAAGAGAGGGAGAG
>NW_007078938.1:0-959 GCF_000164805.1 Carlito syrichta | reverse complement strand
CAATCAAGGCTATTGGCATTCTCATTTATGCCTTAGTAGGCAGAGAGGCTTTTCTCTCAATTATAGCCAAAAACTCTTGACCTTCACTCATATTAGATAAGTGTGGATTACATTTCTCTTCTGAACCAATTACTGTTTCTAAATTGGTTTTAGTTTCAACTGTTCAGTTCCATCTACATCCTGTGTTTTTTTCAATAATGATAGTCATTACATGTAACTGTAATCTCGTATGATTTTACTCCCATGATGCATAGCATGGCGTCTGCTGCTCAGTAGGTACTCACCAAAATTTAACAAATGAGTGACTGAGTAAAATGAATGAACACATGAATGAGTAGAAGCAAAAATAAATGTACATCATAAATAATGATGGGTGCCATGGTTTGAATGTTTGTATCTCCTCCAATATTTATATTGAAACTTAATCCCCAAGGCAATAAAATTGAGGTGATTGAGTCATGAGGCTGGAGCTCTCATGGGTGCGAATAGCAACCTTATCAAAGAGTTTAAAGGAAACATCCTAGGCCCTTTCCAATCACCACCACAAGATGACACAGAAATCAAGGTGCCATCTTGCAATTAGTGAAAGTAGTCTCACCAGAAACTAAATCTGCTGAAACCTGGATCACAAACATCCCAACCTTCACAACTGTGAGAAATACATTTTTATTTTGTATAAGTTACCCAGATTTGGGTATTTTTTAATGGCAGCAGGAAAATGTAAGGCAGAAATTGGTGAAAAGTGAAGGGTATTGTTATAACAAATAGCTAAAAATATAAAAGCTCCGGCGAGACCTCATCTCTACAATAAATCAAAAAATTAGCTGGGCATGATAGAGCGTGCCTGTAGTTCCAGCTACTTGGAAGTCTGAGGCAGAAGGATCGCCGGAGCCCAGCAGGTCGAGGCTGCAGTGGCCGGGAGCGACCTGTGCACTCCAGTCTGGGCGACAGTGTGAGAC
>NW_007078937.1:0-829 GCF_000164805.1 Carlito syrichta | reverse complement strand
AGCCCCCAGATCACAGATCAGTGTAGGTCCATGGCCTGCTAGGAACTGGGCTGCACAGCAGTAGTGAGTGGTGGGCAAGGGAGCAAAGCTTCCTCTGTATTCACAGTCACTCTCCATCACTCACATTACTGCCCAATCTCTGCCTTCTGTCAGATCAGCGGCATTAGATTCTCATAGGAGGGTGAACCCTATTGTGAACTGCACATGCAAGGGATCTAGGGTGCAGTTTCTTAAAAGAATCTAATGCCTGATGATCTGAGGTGGATCTGAGGCAGTGCTGCTAGTGCTGGGAAAGGTTAGAAGATGTCTGCTGGATTCATTTCTTCTAAGGCCTCTCTGCTTGGCTTGTAGATGGCCATTTTCCTCTGGTGTCTTCATTTGGTCTTTATTTTCTCTGTGTCCTACTCTTCTTACAAGGACATTTGTCTAGGCCTGACCCTAATGACCTCATTTAACCTAATTGCTACCACTTTAAAGACCCTGTTTACAAATACAGTCACATCTGAGGTTCTGGAGGTTAGGACTTCAAAATGTGAATTTTGGGGGGTGTGTGGGGCCACAGTTCAGCCTGTAACATAGTGGCTTTAAATGCATTTATGTTATCTTGTAACTACCACCCTCATCTATCTCCAGAACATTTTCATCTTGTGAACTGAGACTCTGCCAGTTAAAAAGTTACTCCTTATTGTACCCTTCTCCCAGTCCCTGGTCACCACCATTCTACTTTCTGTTTCTATGAAACACAAAGCTTGAGATAGTTTTTTTGTCATAATTTTAGAGAACCTTCAAAGTTCACCCAAATTAAGTTAAATATTTTTATGGTCATTCT
>NW_007078936.1:0-811 GCF_000164805.1 Carlito syrichta | reverse complement strand
GGGGATTGCGGGTCATATGGGAGGTGTATTTAGAGCTTTTAGGAATCACCACACTGCTTTCCACAGAGGTTGCATTAGTTTACACTCCCACCAACAGTGTAGAAGTGTTCCCTTTTCACCACACCCTCTCCAGCAGCTGTTATTTTTTGACTTGTTGATAATTGCCATTCTGACTGGGGTTAGGTGGTATCTCAGTGTGGTTTTGATTTGCATCTCCCTGATGATTAGTGAGGTTAAACATTTCTTCATGTGCTTGTTGGCTGCTCGGATGTCTTCCTTTGTGAAGTGTCTGTGCATCTTTTGCCCATTTTATAATGGGGTTGTTTGTTTTTTTCTTTTCAGCATATTTGAGTTCCTTGTAGATCCAGGATGTTAAGCCTTTGTCAGAACTGGTGTTGGCAAATATTTTTTCCCAGTCTGTAGGCTGTGTCCCTGCTCTCTTGATGGTTTCTTTGGCTTTGCAGAAGCTTGTCAGTTTAATAAGGTCCCATTTGTCTATCTTCTCTCTTAAGTCCTGTGGGTTTCGGGTTTTGTACAGGAATTGGATGCCAGTTCCAATTTCCATGAGAGTATTTCCTTCCTTTTCTAAGGTTCTTATGGTTTGAGGTTTTACATTTAGGTCTCTGATCCATTTGGAATTAACCTTTGTGCATGGGGATAGATAGGGGTCCTGTTTCAATCTCCTGCATGTGGTCAGCCAGTTTTCCCAGCACCATTTACTGAATAGGTTCTCCTCTCCCCAGTGGTAGGTGGTGGAGGCTTTGTTGAAGATGAGTTGGTTGAGAAATTGAGGTTTTGCTTCTGGAATCTC
>NW_007078935.1:3010-3993 GCF_000164805.1 Carlito syrichta | reverse complement strand
CAGTGCTAGAACCAATTTCTATTTTTTTGAGCACTGGATACAGTGGTTTACTTATGATGAGGGACCGTGTTATACAAAACCTGTCTAGACCTGGGACAATGAGAATCACGAAGAGATGGAGGATGGCTGAGGGATGTAGAGTCATAGCTTCCATCTCATGTTTCCCCTGGGGATAAACACATTTAAGGTGAGATTCGATGAGATTTGTTCACTTTTTGTGTGTGTATGTTAAGTGTGAAGTATGTAAGATTAAGTTGAAGTTCATGGAGTGCATTGTCTGTATAATTTTTTTTTTTTAATTTGATTTAGCTCTACCACAAGACAGTGGATGTGAGCTAATGTACTGGTCCCCATGATGCACTGTCTGTTTCTGTTTTAAATCCAATAGCTTTCACTAATTGTTACTGTAATTTTTAAAGTCACATTGGTACTACAGCTTTTGACTGATGTTCTTTATGCTGCTGTGGGCTTGACCTTACCCATAAGAAGGCATTGTCTAAAGTGGAGCATTAATAAGACATTGCAGCTGGGCTCGGTGTCTCAGCCTGTAATCCCAGCACTTTGGGAGACCGAGGTGAGTGGATTGCCTGAGCCCGCGGGTTCGACACCCGCCTGGGCAACTTGACAAGACCTCATCTCTACAAAAAATAAAAAATTAGCCAGGCGTGGTAGTGCGCACCTGTAGTTCCAGCTACTTGGAAGGCTGAGGCAGAAGGATCGCTAGAGCCCAGCAGGTCGAGGCTGCAGTGGCCGGGAGCGGCCACTGCACTTCAGTCTGGGCAACAGAGTGAGACTCCAACTCAAAAAAAATAATAACTAAGACATTGCAGCAATCTTACTGGGTAGTATAAGTAATACAGAGAAGCGCATGACTGTTATGGTTCTTTGAAAATGCTCCTGACTTTCTCTTCAATAACAACAGCTGAAAGGGAGACCTGTTTCCCGGTCTCCTCCCCCTCCCCTGCAATACACATTCACTATCC
>NW_007078935.1:0-888 GCF_000164805.1 Carlito syrichta | reverse complement strand
TCTTAAGAAGCTTTTCATATTTGAAAATTTGAAATAAAAATAGCCTTTTTAAAAAAGTAAAGTATTTGTTTTATTATGGGAGTTTTCAAACATACCCAAAATAGATGTATATAGTAAACCTTCATGCATTCTTTACCCTTCTTAAACAATGACCAACTCATGGCTAATACTGTTTCATCTTTACCTCTCTTCAGTTTTTCTTTCCATAATTTGAGACAAATCTCAGGTATCATAGTATTTCTTCTGTAAATGTTTAATTGTATATTTGTAAATGGTAAGTATTTTTTAAAAATAGTCTTTAAAGATTTAAAAATTAATAGTCCAGAAAAATACTTTATTTAATGCCTGAGAAAAATATGTTCCTGAGAGGTAAACTGATGTCTGAGATCAATAACTGCATAGTGGCAGAATTTTAATCCTGGTGCAGTGACTACATTATAGTTGGTTGCTCAATTCATCTGTATAAACAAATGAAATGATAGAGAAAAGGATAACTGAAAGCAGTTGATTAAAAATAAATTTCGATATGCCTTGTGCACTTGGTGTTTGCATGATAACTTATACTTGATTTACTCTTATAAAAATAATCTAATGATTCTTTACCAAGTTAAGCCATTTTCAGTGGTGATTGTGCACTGATGAGACAGGAATAATCAGCCTATTAGCAGGGAAAGGAGAAAAAATAACTGCTTGCACAGTAACTGTGTCATATAAGTGGCAAAGCCCTGGAGTCTGCAAAGGTCTGCACATTGTTATGTTGATATATCTAGAGCTACTTTTAGGTTCAGATCTCTGTAAGGCCGTATTTTATAATTTCCCTAACATTGTGTGCCATTTTAATAGTCATCCTGCTTTCCCAAACTTTACTTTAGTGATTCCTTCCAATTA
>NW_007078934.1:0-1066 GCF_000164805.1 Carlito syrichta | reverse complement strand
CCGCAGCCTCAACCTGCTGGGTTCTGCGATCCTTCCGCTCAGCCTTCCAAGTAGCCAGAACTACAGGCACGCACTACCACGCCTGGCTAATTTTTGATTTATTGTAGAGATGAGGTCTCACCAAGTTGTCCAGGCAGGTCTCGAGCCCGCGGTTTCAGGCAATCCACTCACCTCAGCGTCCCAAGGCACGGGATTACAGGCTTAGTCACTGAGTCCGGCTCTCCTTTAGATTTAATTTTCTCTTTTTTTCTAGTTTCCTGATGTGGAAGCTTATATTATTGTTTTATCTCTCTTTTTTCTAATACATGTATTCAATGCTATACATGTCCCTCTAAGCACTGCTTTTGTTGCATGTCACACATTTTAATAAATTGTATTTTCCTTTAAATTAAGTTCAAAATATATTTTTAATTTCTCTTCATATCTCCTCATGACCCACGTGTTGCTTAGAAATGTGTTGTTTAACCTCCAAATATTTAAGAATTTTTCCAGTTTCTTTCGAATTTTGATCTGGAATAATTCCATTATGGTCTGAAAGCAGACATTGTATGATCTTATTTTTTAGATGTGTTAAGGTGTGTTTTATTTTCCATAAACAGTCTTTGCTGAATACTTTATGTGAGATTGAGTGTGTGATCTGCTGTTGTCAGGTGAAGAACTATAGTTATCACTTCCATTTTTAAACACATTTTTTAAATTGGAGGCTGGAGTGCAGTGGCGTACTCATGGCCACCCCAGTGTTGACATACTGGGCTCAGGTGATCCTTCCACCTCACCCTTCCAAGTAGCCAGAACTACAGGTGCATGCTGCCACGCTCAGCTAAGTTTTTGATTTATTGTATAGATGACGTCTTGCCAAGTTGCCCAAGCTGTTCTCGAACCCGTGGGCTCAGGCAATCCCCTCACCTCGGCCTCCCAAATTGCTGTGATGACAGGTTTGAGCCACCGTGCCCGGCTGGATATCACTTCTATCCAGTGATATGGTGCTGCTCATCTATGTCTTATTAATTTTCCACCTGCTGGATTTGTCCACTTATGATAGAAAAATGTTAAGTCTCTGGCTACA
>NW_007078933.1:0-784 GCF_000164805.1 Carlito syrichta | reverse complement strand
GAAGGGGGACGCACACCTCATCACCAAGTATACCAGCATAATGAACATTTGTATACTTAACCTTGAATTGTACCCCACATTTTTTAAAAAATAAAAAAATTAAAAGTTAAAGAAAAAGAGATTGGGATGTTTTGAGATGTTGAAAGATACTTTTTCCTTCACTGATATCACTGTGTCTTCATGACTGTCATTATCTTCATATTTAATAACTTGATTTTCTTGACCTTATTCTTTTCTAGAATGGTCTTGGCTGTTCTTTAGTCTTGTTCTTTCATATTAGATTTAGAATTAGTTTGTCATGTTCTTTGCCTTGCAGTAAGTTTAAAGATTAATTTAGACAGAAATTCTTTTTGCTATTAAATCTTTCAATTTATGAATAAGGTATGTCTTCATTTGATTATGTGTTCAGTAGCATTCAGTGAAGTTTTAAATTTTTAATTTTTTCTCCATAAACATCTTTGGTAGAGTTTTAAAATTATCTTTTTTTTGTTGCTATTGTAAATGGTACCTTTCCAAAAATATATTTCCTAACTTCTGTTGCTGTTCATGCAGTTGGTTTTTATATATTGTTCAACCACCTTGATGAACTCTTACTCATTCTAATAATTTGACTATAAATTATTTTTTATTGCATAAAATCTGTAAACAATGACAGTTTTCTTACTTTCCAACCTTTGTACTTTTAATATATTTTAAATCTTAAGAAGCTTTTCATATTTGAAAATTTTGAAATAAAAATAGCCTTTTTTAAAAAAGTAAAGTATTTTGTTTTATTATGGGAGTT
>NW_007078932.1:0-739 GCF_000164805.1 Carlito syrichta | reverse complement strand
CCACCACATACGTTTGTGTGGCAGGTATCTTTTGGTGAAAGGATTTATGTTTCATTGGATATATACCCAGTATTGGTATTGCTGGGTTGCATGGTGAGTTTATTTTTAAATCTTTCAGCAAACCCCAAAACTGCTTTGCAAAGGACTGAACTAGTTTTCATTCCGACCAACAGTGTGTGAGTGATACTTTTCTGCACAACCTCATCAACATCTGACATTTTTTGACTTATTGACAATAGCCGTCTTACTGGTGAGAGATGATATCTCATTGGGAATGTGGTCTGCATTTCTCTGATGATTATCGATGTTAAATATTCTTTTCATTTGTTTGCTAGCTGCTTGTTTCATATTTTAAAATGTCTGTCGATGTTCTTAGCTCACTTTTTTAATGAGGTTGATTTTTTTCTTTTTGGGATTTTTAAGTTTCTTACTGACTCTGAATATTATGGCTTTGTCGGATGCATGGTTTGCAAATATTTTCTCCCGTTTGGTGGATTGTCTGTGTACTCCGTTGAATGTTTGTTTTTGCTATGCATACGCATTTTAGCTTAATGAAGTTCTACTTGTCCGTTTTTGTTCGTTACGTTTGCTTTTGCAGACTCAGAAATAAATGTGTTGCTTAGGCCAATATCTTGCAGTGTGTCTCATGGGTTTTCTTCTAAATGTGTATTGTTTGAGGTATTACATTTCCATCTTAAACGCACCTACAGCTCCTTCTTGCAGGTGGTGACAGATGAGG
>NW_007078931.1:0-654 GCF_000164805.1 Carlito syrichta | reverse complement strand
TGCTTTGGGTTTATTACATTCTCCTTTTTCTAGCTTCTTAAGGTGCGACCTTAGAATTTGAGTTGAGAATCTTCTTTTTGAATGTATGCATTGAGTGTTGTGCATTTCCAAGAGCACTTGAACAGAGGGTGTAATCTGCTGCAGTTGGGTGGAATGTTCTACAAACATTAGATACTATTGATTGATGATGCTATTGAGTTCTTTTGTGTCCTGGCTGGTTTTCTTGATTGGTTGTTCTATTAATTGTTAAGAGAAGTTTGTTGAAGTACCCAGTTATACGTGTGAATTTCTCTCTTCTTTCTTTAGTTCTTTCAGGTTTTTCTGTACATATTGTTTCTCTTTGTTATTTGGTGCATATACATCTAAGATTGCTATGTCAATCAGCCTGGTGTGGTAGCGCATGCCTGTAATTCCAGCTACTTGGAAGACTGAGGCAGAAGGATCGCTGAAGCCCAGCTGTTCAAGGCTGTGGTGACCAGGAGTGGCCACTACACTCCAGTCTGGGTGACAGAGTGAGACTCCAACTCAAAAAAAAAAAAATATTGCTATGTCTTCTTGGCAGATTATGTTCATCATTATATAACTTTTCTTTTGGGTGGTTTTCTTTGCCTTGAAGATTACTTAATCTAATAATATAGATATTTCTACTCCTCT
>NW_007078930.1:0-655 GCF_000164805.1 Carlito syrichta | reverse complement strand
GGCTTAGAATGCCATATCCCATTACTAAAGATTACTAAACAGCCCTTTTATCCCTTTAATAAACACCCCTGGGGAGGTGAATCTTTTCTTTTCTCTCTCTCTAATTTACTTTTAAAATAAACTGTTTTTCTAATCTAAAAAAAACAGATTTTGAGACTGGGCACACCTAAAATCCCAGCACTTTGGAAGACCAAAGCGGGAGGACTGTTTGAGTCCAGGAGTTCAAGACCAGCCTATGTAATACAGTTGAGATCTCATCTCTCAAACATAAACAAATAAATAAAAAGTAGTTGGGCACGGCAGCACAGGATTGTAGTTTCAGCTACTTGGGAGGGTAGGGCAGAAGGATTGCCCAAGCCCAGGAGTCAAGGTTGCAGTGGGCTGTGATTGTGCCACCGCACTCTAGCCATGGCAACAGAGTGAGACCCCCAACTCAAAGAAATAAAAAATAAGTAAAGATTTTGAAAAGTTTGGGATCTCTATGAAATGGGTAGGTTTTCCATTTAAAATAGGGGAGAAACTGAGGTGAAAAAAGAAAATGGGCAAATTTGAAGAGTGAGAAATAACTGTTACTACACCCTGTCACGTGCTTGCATCCTTCGGAACCCCCACGTCTGAAGTTGAGGGTCTTCTCAGCATGGAAATGCTAGCTCCG
>NW_007078929.1:0-1070 GCF_000164805.1 Carlito syrichta | reverse complement strand
CCAGAGGTATTCAAATAGGAAAAGAAGAAGTCAAGTTATCTCTCTATGCAGATGATATGATGGTGTACCTTGAAAACCCAAGAGAATCTGTCAAAGGTCTCCTTACATTGATAAAAGCCTTTGGCAAAGTCTCAGGATACAAAATAAATGTACAAAAGACAATCGCATTTCTCTACACCAATAATAAACAAACAGAAACCCAAATAAAAAACACAGTTCCATTCACAATAGCCACAAAAAAAATGAAATACCTTGGCATCTTCGTAACCAGAGACGTGAAAGACCTTTACAATGAAAATTACAAAACACTGCTCAAAGAAATCAAAGACGACATGAACAAGTGGAAAAATATCCCATGCTCATGGATTGGAAGAATCAACATTGTGAAGATGTCCATCTTACCTAAGGCAATCTACAAATTCAATGCAATACCCATTAAATTACCAACAACATTCTTCTCAGACCTAGAAAAAACAACACAGGAATTCAAATGGAAACACAAACATCCAAGAATAGCCAGAACAATCCTCAGCAAAAAAAACAAAGCAGGTGGTATCACAATACCAGATTTCAAACTTTACTATAAAGCTACAATCATCAAAACAGCTTTGTATTGGTACAGGAACAGGCATATAGATCAATGGAACAGAACTGAGATTCCAGAAGCAAAACCTCAATTTCTCAACCAACTCATCTTCGACAAAGCCCCCACCACCTACCAATGGGGAGAGGAGAACCTATTCAGTAAATGGTGCTGGGAAAATTGGCTGACCACATGCAGAAGATTGAAACAGGACCCCTATCTATCCCCATGCACAAAGGTTAACTCCAAATGGATCAGAGACCTAAATGTAAAACCTCAAACCATAAGAACCTTAGAAAAGGAAGGAAATACTCTCATGGAAATCGGAACTGGCATCCAATTCCTGTACAAAACCCGAAACCCACAGGACTTAAGAGAGAAGATAGACAAATGGGACCTTATTAAACTGACAAGCTTCTGCAAAGCCAAAGAAACCATCAAGAGAGCAGCGAGACAGCCTACAGACTGGGAAAAAGTATTGCCAACT
>NW_007078928.1:0-776 GCF_000164805.1 Carlito syrichta | reverse complement strand
TGTGTTTTTTTATTTGGGTTTCTGTTTGTTTATTATTGGTGTAGAGAAATGTGATGTCTTTGTACATTATTTGTATCTGAGACTTTGCCAAAGGCGTTAATCAATGTAAGGAGGCCTTTGACAGATTCTCTTGGGTTTTCAAGGTACACAATCATATCATCTGCATAGAGAGATAACTTGACTTCCTCTTTTCCTACTTGAATACCTCTGATTGCCTCCTCTTCTCTGATTGCTCTAGCCAGGACTTCCAATACTATGTTGAACAGGAGGGGTGAGAGTGGGCATCCTTATCTAGTTCCAGTTTTCAGGGGAATTGGTTCCAATTTTTGTCCATTTAGGAGTATGCTGGCTGTGGGTTTCTCGTAGATGGCTTTTACTATTTTGAGGTATGTTCCCCGTATGCCTAGATGTTCAAGGGTTTTTATCAAGAAGGGGTGCTGGATTTTATCAAAAGCTTTTTCTGCATCTAATGATATGCTCATGTGGTTTTTGTTTTGACATCTGTTGATGTATTTAATTACATTTATGGTTTTACGAATGTTGAACCAGTCTTCATCCCAGGAATGAAGCCTGCTTGGTCATGGTGGATGATTTTTGAGATGTATTGCTGAATTCGGTTAGCTAGGATCTTGTTGAGAATTTTAGCATCTATGTTCATCAAAGATTTTGGCCTGTAGTTCTCTTTCTTTGTTGAATTTTTACCTGGCTTGGGTATCAATGTGATGTTGACTTCGTAAAATGATTTGGGGAGAGTTCCATCTTTTTCAATCGCCTGG
>NW_007078927.1:0-496 GCF_000164805.1 Carlito syrichta | reverse complement strand
TAGCCGGAATTACAGGCATGCGCCACCACACCCAGCTGATTTTTTGATTTATTGTAGAGATGAGGTTTCACTGCCCAGGCGGGTCTCGAACCCGCGGGCTCAGGCAATTCACTCACCTCAGCCTCCCAAAGGCGCGGGATTACAGGCTGAGCCACCGAGCCCGGCTGTCTTTTTTCTTTATTCAACAACTTTTAGAAATAAATTTTGTGGCCAGGCACAGTGGCTCACACATGTAATCCCAGCACTTTGGGAGGCTGAAGTGGGAGGATCACTTGAGCCCAGGAGTTTAAGCCCAGCCTGGACAACAGTGAGACCCCATCTTAAAAGGAGGAAGGAAGGAAGGGCGGGAGGGAGGGAAGAAAAGATAAATTTTGCAATTTTTAATTTTTCAAAAATTTAAAATAGTAATTTAGATGGAAAATTTGAATTATATAATAATGCCAAGTTTTCAAGACCTGAAGCAAATGCCTGCTGCTCACACCCAGGGAGGAAAGGA
>NW_007078926.1:0-830 GCF_000164805.1 Carlito syrichta | reverse complement strand
GATGTTAAAACCTACATTCACACAATTTAAATGAGTCAGTTCAGAAGGCTGTTGTAAAGTCCTGTAGTCTAGATTTCCTCTCTTCTTCCTCATCCGTCGTTCTTTCCTTCCTTCTATCAGCATCATCCATTGCCATCATCGTTACCATGTTCTCCGCTGCTTTTCTCTTGACATCTGCATCAGTAATTTAACTGCAAGCCACAACAAATTACTGAAAGTTAAGTAGAGGAGCAGTTTATTCGAAAGGATATTTTGTAGCTTTCAGTTTGAATACAACCTGGAGAATCAGATTCTGAAGAGCTGTGTTGATGCCAGCTGTATGCTTAGGATGGGTAAGGGATGTGAGTCTGGGGTCAACCGGTCAAGCTCTGGGGCAGAGAGGACCTACCCCATTGCTTCTAGCCTGTGACCAGCCTACTCCTCTCACCCCAGTGTACCATGCAGATGTTAAGTTTTTCTGTGTGCCAAGACCTAAAAACAGCTGGTAGCCATGAAGAGGAACAAGAAATGGCAGATTTAGTGAGAAAGACTGCAGAGACTTAGTAGATGGTCTTTTTGGGTGTTAGCATCAGGGTAAATGAGTTTTGGACCTTGAGCTCACATGCTGTTTATTCACACGTCAGCTTTCAGGAGAAAATTTTTTCAGTCTAATTCTTGAGCTAAACTTTGTCCATTCCCCGGTCAAGGGAATATGGGGCTCTTTCACTGACTGTCCCTCCAGCATGGCCTCTTACAGGGAAGGGATAAACTTCTAAAGGAAAAAAAATGACCTAAAGGAAAATACACAGATGTTAGACAGGCAGAACAACAACGTGTCATGTCAAGTCACT
>NW_007078925.1:0-1291 GCF_000164805.1 Carlito syrichta | reverse complement strand
GTTGTCATTTAATTAACTATGGCAATTTGTTAACTCATGGTGTCCTCGAAATTAACCATGAATTATTTCCTGATTGCATCCGATTGATAATTGTGTTGTACATTTACATTTTAAAAATGTTATATGAATGATGTTCTTTTTACAAATAAAACCTCCACATAGCTGGAAACAGGTTTAAAGATCCTCTAGGTCATGTCTCACTTTGCAGGCACATCATAATGTAAAGTTTCATTCCTTATACTCCCAGAACAAGTCAGTATGTAATATATGGAGAATTAGACATTTGAACTCTATTACCTTATTTCTGTGGCCTTAGACGTGTCCTGTGTGGACTAGTAGCATGAAACAACAAGCGAGGACATATTCTTTTAACTGAGATTATTAAAATACACATATTTTACATGTTGACATAAATAATCTTAATGTCTTTCCTTCCAGAAGCCCAACCTTAGTCAACAGTATACCTACCAGTTTAGAATATGTAGCAGCTCTTAATGCCAGTTTGCAGGTAATATCACGATATGTACTTTTCCATTATTGTTATGTTGCGATGTGTTCTGGCTTTTTTATTTTTTGACATGGCTTTGTATTTAGGTGAGCTTGTGATTGTTCTTTTTTTTTTTTTTTTTTTTTTAATAATTAATCAGTATTTTTATTATAGTTTTGTGGGGTACAGTTAAGGGTTAGGTATACAATTACGTTTCATTCAGACACCCTGTTGATAAGAGGTGTTTTCCCAGCCCCAGACAGATATTTGCTACTGTTAATCCCCTCCCCCTCCCCCCCCATAGTTTCCCAGTACCGTCAGTCATTTTCTTATAGTATTACATTGGATGTTCAAGGTCCATTATATGAGTGAGAACATGTGATATTCTGATCTTTGTTTCTGTGTGAGGTCACTCAGTATTATAGACTCTAGTTCCATCCAGGTTGCTGCGAAATTCATGATTTTGTTCTTTTTTATGGCTGCGTAGTATTCCATCGTGTATATGTACCACATTTTTTTAATCCAGTCCTCTTTTGATGGGCAGCATGGTTGTTTCCAGGTTCTTGCTATTGTGAACAATGCTGCGATAAACATACGTGTGCAGGTATCTTTTTTATAGAGTGATTTGTGTTCTTCAGGGTATATTCCCAGTAAGGGGATTGCAGGGTCATATGGAAGATCAATTTTTAGAGCTTTTAGGATCGCCACACTGCTTTCCACAGAGGTTGCACTAGTTTACACTCCCACAACAGTGTAGAAGTGTTCCCTTTTCACCAACACCCTCTCCAGCAGCTGTTATTTTTT
>NW_007078923.1:2231-2925 GCF_000164805.1 Carlito syrichta | reverse complement strand
TCAGTCATTTTCTTATAGTATTACGTTGAATGTTCAAGGTCCATTATATGAGTGAGAACATGTGATACTATGATCTTTGTTTCTGTGAGAGGTCACTCAGTATGATAGACTCTAGTTCCATCCAGGTTGCTGGAAATTCACTATTTTGTTCTTTTTTATGACTGTGTAATATTCCATTGTGTATATGTACCACATTTTTTTTCATTAATCAGTATTATTTATTATGGTTTAGTGGGGTACAGTTAAGCGTTAGGTGTACAATGACGTTTCATTCAGGCACCCTGTAGATAAGAAGTGTTTTCCCATCCCCCGACAGATATTTGCTATTGTTAATCCCATCCCCCTCCCCCCCATAGTTTCCCAGTACCATCAGTCATTTTCTCATAGTATTGCATTGGATGTTCAAGGTCCATTATATGAGTGAGAACATGTGATATTCGGATTTTTGTTTTTGTGAGAGGTCACTCAGTATTATAGACTCTAGTTCCATCCAGGTTGCAGCGAAATTCATGATTTTGTTCCTTTTTATGGCTGCGTAGTATTCCATCGTGTATATGTACCACATTTTTTTAATCCAGTCCTCTTTTGATGGGCAGCATCGTTGTTTCCAGGTTCTTACTATTGTGAACAATGCTGCGATAAACATACGTGTGCAGGTATCTTTTTTATAGAGTGATTTGTGTTCTTCAGGGTA
>NW_007078923.1:0-691 GCF_000164805.1 Carlito syrichta | reverse complement strand
AGGACTTTCCAATACTATGTTGAACAGGAGGAGAGAGAGTGGGCATCCTTTTCTAGTTCCAGTTTTCAGGGGAATTGGTTCCAATTTTGTCCATTTAGGAGTATGCTGGCTGTGGGTTTCTCGTAGATGGCTTTTACTATTTTGAGGTATGTTCCCCGTATGCCTAGATGTTCAAGGGTTTGTATCAAGAAGGGGTGCTGGATTTTATCAAAAACTTTTTCTGCATCTAGTGATATGATCATGTGGTTTTTGTTTTGACATCTGTTGATGTATTTAATTACATTTATGGTTTTACGAATATTGAACCAGACTTGCATGCCAGGAATGAAGCCTACTTGGTCATGATGGATGATATTTGAGATGTATTGCTGAATCCGGTTTGCTAGGATCTTGTTGAGAATTTTAGCATCTATGTTCATCAAAGATATTGACCTGTAGTTCTCTTTCTTTGTTGGATCTTTACCTGGCTTGGGTATCAATGTGATGTTGGCTTCGTAAAATGATTTGGGGAGAGTTCCATCTTTTTCAATCGCCTGGAATACCTTCAGTAGGATTGGTATCAACTCCTCCTTAAATGTCTTGTAGAATTCAGCTGGAAAGCCATCTGGACCAGGGCTTTTTTTTGTAGGAAGTTTTCTTATTATGTGGTCGATTTCCTTGATTGTTATTGGTTTATTTAGGGTCTCAATTT
>NW_007078922.1:0-801 GCF_000164805.1 Carlito syrichta | reverse complement strand
TCTCATTTCTCTTTTTTTTTTTTAGAGGAGATGATGTTTTTGAAAGTGAGTAGGAAACGAGAAACACTTTTACAGGCTTAATACAAGGATCCTAGGTTATAAAGCTGAGCTTAGTCTGATAAAACACAAAGTGCCAATAAATATGGTTGATAATTTAGTCCTCTTTATTTAAGGCCTCTTCTTGGTACATTCTTTTTCAACCTAAAATTTATCCAGTTAAAATGTTTAATCCGGTGGTTGATATTATATTCACAAACTTGTACATATCTATCATGGATCAAAGATCTACCTAACCATATATCATTTTCTTGACCCTGAAATGAACCCCATACACATTGGCAGTCAATCTCCATTCTCAACTACACTAGCCTCTGGCAACCACTAATCTACTTTCTGTCTCTCTGGATTACTATGATAGACATTTAATTTAAGTGGAATCCTTACAAATACATAGCATTTTGTGACTACCTTTCTTCACCTAACGTATTGTTTTCATATATCAGGCCTTTATTATTTTTATTGCCAGATAATATTTTATTGTGTGGATATACCACATTTTGTTTATCCATGATGATCCTTTGTTTTTTATTTATCCATTAATATTACAGTGTTGGCTTCAGCCAGAAGTTTGGAGCCGTAAAGATGATATTACTTAGGAAACAACAAAGATGTTTACTGCAGGATAAAATGACTATGATGTTGTCATTTGTGTATGCAATTAGCTGTATCACATAGGTTAGATTCTTGTGCATGAGTTGTCTATCTGCACACCATTGAGCATACATTGGTTGCAGCTTGGTG
>NW_007078921.1:0-377 GCF_000164805.1 Carlito syrichta | reverse complement strand
GAGGCTGCGGTGGCCGGGAGCGGCCACTGCACTCCAGTCTGGGTGACGGAGTGAGACTCCAACTCAAAAAAAAAAAAAAAAAAAAAGAAACTAATGGTGATGGGGGAATAACTGGCATCATGAAGAATGTGTTATTAAAAGCAAACAGGCCGGGCACAGTGGCTTACACCTGAATTCACTTTGGGAGGTCAAGACGTTCGATATCAGCCTGGGCAATGTAGCAAGACCCTGTCTCAAAAAAAGAAAAAAATAAAGAAAGGAAAAGAAAAAAAGAATTAGCCAGGCGTGATAGTTATAGCCTATAGTTCCAGCTACTGAGGAGGCTGAGACAGGAGGATTGCTTGAGCCCAGGAGTTCAATGCCACGGTGAGACCTTG
>NW_007078920.1:0-610 GCF_000164805.1 Carlito syrichta | reverse complement strand
GCATATCTGTAACTTTAAATCAAAATAAATTAGCAGAAATACACAGTGTACCATGCAAATTTTACAAATGATTTTAGAAAATGAAAAAGATGTATTATAAGATGACACTGGGTTTTTTTCCTAAAAATTATGAAGATATATTGGAATTCTGTCGTCTGAATAGCACATAGGAGCACTGATGCTGATAGTTTAGTTCTCTAAGGTTCATATACATATGGCATCTCAACAAGTTTCAATTTTATAGAGAATAAAAGAGTCCACATTTATGTGAGAACCGTACTGGTTGTCCAAGTTGAAAACAAATATACCATGTAATCTAACGTATTAATAGGAAAATAAGTTATAATGGAAGTAGTATATCCTTCTTAAAATGTCAGTCCCTGCAGAATGAACATTTCCATACCCAACCCTGAATTGTTACCATCTTTCAAGTAAACAAATTCAAAAGTAGAATGAAACAAATAAAGACAGTTGCACCTTTGACAGCTTCTATTTATTTATTTATTTATTTTAATTTTTAAAAACTCTGAGGTACAATTCAGAGTTAGATATACAAACATTGTTTATGCAGGGTCCTGGTTGATGATGTATGTCCCTTCCTCCCTCCCTT
>NW_007078919.1:0-681 GCF_000164805.1 Carlito syrichta | reverse complement strand
TTACTTAAGATGGTAGTATATAGTTTGAATATTTGACCCTCCAAATTAATGCTAAAATTTGATCCCCAGCATTGGAGGTGGGGCCAAATCGGCTTTGTTTTGGTCAGGGGGCTAGATCACCTGAATGGCTTGGTCCCTTCAGAAATGATTGCATTCTTGTTCTGTTAGTTCCCAAGAGAGTTTCCTCAAGGTCTGGCTGTTAAAACGAGCCTGGCACCTGCCTCCTCTCTCTTGCTTCCTGTCTTGCCATGTGATCTCTGCACACACAGGCTTCCCCTTACCTTTCGCCATGAAGCCTCACCAGAAGCAGGTGCTGGCACCATGCTTTTTGCACAGCCTGCAGAACCGTGAGCCAAAGAAATGTCTTTTCTTTTTTAATTGCTCAGTCTCTACTATAACGGTTTAAAGTATGTTCTGTATTCAAGCCCATTATCTCCTACTTTATTTATCTATCTATCTATCTATCTATCTATTTATTTATTTATTTTTTGAGTTGGTGTCTCACTCCGTCACCCAGACTGGAGTGCAGTGGCATGCTCCCGGCCACCGCAGCCTTGACCTGCTGGACTCTGGCGATCCTTCCACCTCAGCCTTCCAAGTAGCTGGAACTACAGGCACGCACTACCACACCTGGCTAATTTTTTATTTATTGTAGAGACAAGGTCTCACCAATTGCCCAGG
>NW_007078918.1:0-566 GCF_000164805.1 Carlito syrichta | reverse complement strand
ATTTCCTCTTGGTATTTTGTATCACCAAATAGATTGTGGGTTGGCTATGCATTACATAAGAAACATGATATATATACTATTAGTCTTAGGGGGATAAGTGAGAGCGGCGCACTCTTAGCTTTAGAGGATTGTCCTTGTCCAGTACGCTTTCCCATTCTGGGACGTAGTCCTTTAACACTGCGAAGGGGTCTGCCAGTCAGACGTGTGTGTAGTGGACTCATGGGACGATCCCGTCCACTTTGAGTGTGGTGGGTGTTGTTAGGATGATGACGTAGGGTCCTTACCAATGTAGCTGGAGTGTCTGGTGCTGATGTCTGCAGATGTACACCCAATCTCCTGGCCGGTAGCGGTGTGGATTCAGAGGCAGCCCATTTTCGTAGAGGGCCTTTAGTGCAGGTCACACTTGTTCATGTGTCCTTTGCAGTGCTTTTAAGGAAAAAAGGAGTTGCTGATCATCAAATTCAACAAGTACCTCAGGTTTTAAATTTGGAATAATAGGTGGTGGAACACCGAATATGATTTCAAAAGGGGTGAGGCCCATTTTATAGGGGGAATTGTGTACCCTG
>NW_007078917.1:0-1132 GCF_000164805.1 Carlito syrichta | reverse complement strand
ATAAAAATCGTGAAGCAGACAAGATAATTAGATGTAATTTTTTAGAGTAATTAAATTTATTTGCTTAAATAGAGAATTTGCTTTCTTAAACAAATACCAAGTAAAAGAGTCTCTTACTTTTTTATAGTCTGCAGAAAAAATATATCAGAAAATATATTTTTTGACCTGTTGCTTCTAAAAAAATTTAATTTTTCATTTAAAATTATGTCTGCTGAGTATGTATAATGATAAATGCTTATATATAATATATATATAACATTTTGTATGTTTTTTAATTTTAAATATTTGGGATAAAATTCCAGGTTAGGCATGCAAATATTCATTATGGAGGTACACTTGTTGATGAGGTATGCCCCCCCCGGCAGTTTCCCATTATTTCTAATCCCTTTCTTATAGTATTGTAACAGCTGTTCAAGGTCCGCTAATGAGTAAGAACATGTGATTACTATATACAACTTTTACTGACAATAGAAGTGAGCATATACAATAAAGCTTATGTCTTAACTTTCTATTAAAGGCCTACTAAAAACTTTACTTTTTTCAGTGCTTACAGAAATTCAGCATGCTTAAACCAAGGTATATGAGGTGTATTTCAAAATATAAAGGAAAATATTTTTACTGTCTAGGGCTTTGATGTTTACATATGTCCATTCATTTTGGGCATGCACATTTTATTTTGAAAATTCTAAGATGGGCCAGGCTCAGTGACTCAATACCAGTCTGTAATACCAGCATTTTGGGAGGCCAAAGCGAGTAGATTGCCTGAGCCTGCGGGTTCGAGACCAGCCTGGGCAACTTGGTGAGACGTCGTATTTACAATAAATGAAAAAAATTAGTTGGACGTCGTCGTGCACACCTGTAGTTCCAGCTACTTGGAAGTCTGAGGCGGAAGGATTGCTGGAGCCCAGTAGGTCAACTATGATGGCTCTGGGAGCTTGACACTGCACTCTAGCCTAGGTGATGGAGTGAGATGCCAACTCAAAAAAAAAAAGAAAAGAAAAAGAAAGAAAATTCTAAGATATTTGTCCTTCTATGACAGTTATAAACATCAGCTCCACTTTAATAGCCTTAAGAAACTAGACAATTAAAGCGAAACATGTATTGAAATATGGATAGAAGATAGGGAAGCTGA
>NW_007078916.1:0-418 GCF_000164805.1 Carlito syrichta | reverse complement strand
ACTGGTCAAAATGTGTTACATATGTTAACTTATTTTAACAGAATGAGGAAAATAATCTGTTTCAGCAACAGCTAAATAATTTTAAAAACCAAGTATCTGTCAGGATTCGGTGGCTCAGCCTGTCAACCGAGCACTTTGGGAGGCTGAAGCGAGTGAATTGCCTGAGTCCACGGGTTCAAGACCAGCTTGGGCAACTTGGCAAAACCTCGACTTTGCAATAAATTAAAAAATTAGCCAGGTGTGGTGGCTCACGCCTGGAGTTCTGGCTACCTGGAAGGCTGAGGCAAAAGAATCACCATGAGAGTGACACTGCATTCCAGCCTGGGGTGATGGAGTGACACTCCAAATCAAAAAACAAACAAAAAACAAAACCAAGTAGCTGGCTACAGAAAAAAATACTGAGTTTACTCACAGAAGG
>NW_007078915.1:0-704 GCF_000164805.1 Carlito syrichta | reverse complement strand
AATGTACTGATGGTCACAAGAATGGAATCAGATCTCTCATATGCTAGATAAAGTCTTGCAAAATGTGTACTGAAATGGTAGTTGTAGTGGTAGGGAGAGGTGGTTGCATGCGAGTGAGGTTTGAAGAAAAAGTCAATAGAATTTGCTAATATATCAGATAGATATATAAGATAATGATGCCTTAAATATATCCAAAATTTAGGAATGATGGAGTTATAACCTAGTAAGTTGGAGGGAAACAAGATAAGGGAAAATAAAAGTTGAGAAGAAGATGAGGATTCAAATTTTTGTAGTTGAATTTGAGATGACTAGAATTTTAAAGAAGATTATTCCTGGCCTTTAAACACAGATGAAATTTAAGATAGTGGTTCTAGATGAAATTATTGAGAGAGATGATGGAATTTCAAAGAATGAGTCCCAAGGCCTTTCAAATTTCGACAGTGGAAAGATAAGAATCAGCAACACATGTTTGGTGAGAGAAATTGGGGGCCAGATCAAAGGAAAGAAAGTGTTTAAAGAATGAGCGAGGGATCAACTAGGCCAAATATTGCCAATAAATTGAGTAACAAATAAAATCAGAAATAAAAGCAACCCCAGCTTTCACAATAAAGGGATTATTGGTATCCTAACACACTCATAGCAGATTTACTGAACTTAGCCAAGCAAAAATTTGTGGTAAAGTCAAATGGGCATGAGAAGAGGGG
>NW_007078914.1:0-1267 GCF_000164805.1 Carlito syrichta | reverse complement strand
CAAAGAGTGCAAATTTAGGATATGAAAAATGCTTTAAAGTTACTTTCAGAAAGCGACCTGCCACAACTGGGCTTTACACTGTCATCTTTTTTAAAATCAAATCTGAAACCTCAAAGTAATAGAACTTTCTTCTCTTCTTTTCTAGTAGGTGTAGTCCTTCCTTAATTTCAACTCATTAAAAAATCTTTTATAGTCTAGGCAGTGGAAGGAAGCCTGGTTCAAATTTCTTAAAATCTTCAGTCTCATAAAACTCCAGGCTCTCCCCCCTCTAAGATTCTGTGTTTTAAATAACCTCTTAGAGCCAGTAATAGCTTTAACAAAATATATGGCTTCAGGCCTAAATTCTTCTGTTAGTGGGAGGCCTTTTTTTGAAAAGCTCCTGAAGGCCACACCTACTCTTCACAGGCAAAAAGTCTTTAATTCGCTACTTATCTGATCACCCTTCTCTGGGTCTGTGTTTTCAAGTCTTTCGGAGAGTCAGAGAGAATTACTTTTACTTGGAGGTCTTCATGACAACACCTGTCTATTTCATCTTTTTTTAGAGGGGGAAGGAAACTGATGAAGAAATATATACAAGATCTCTACTTAATTCACTGATTTACTTATTCATTCATCCATGAGAAAGTTATAAAATATAATAATAAAGAGTAATTATTAGCATTTGTATGAAACACTATTAAACATTATCTCATTTATTATTGGTGTCAACTCTAAGAAGTGAATATGATTATCCTTTTTTTTACAGAGAGTAAAACCCCTGTGGTTTAGAGACAAAAGCAGAATTGGATTTGAACTCAGGCTGTGTGATTCCAAAGCCTATTTTTAAAATCTATGTATTGTGTTAACACTGATCAGAAGAGTAAAATCATATATCTTTTAAAAATAGAATGCAAACTTTATATGAAAAATAATATATCAATGTTTTATATCTGAATGAAATATATGGGGGTAAAACTTGTAAAATATTTTATATGTATGTATTGCTTGTTTGGGAATATTTTTAATAGCATTTTTTGTTACAAAAAGTGATTGAAGTAGAGTTTGACAAATATGACTTGTTTAGTAAAATAGTGAGAGACATGATGCAAGAATGATAAAGAGATAACTTGTATCCACAAGATATATATACATATAAAACCAGTCTTTCAACAGCTTATTCAGCCAACATTTGAGTGCTTACCAAGTAGCAGACACTATTTCTAGGCACTGGCAACATAGTGCTGAATAACATATGATCCTTGGCTCCTACTTTTAGCATTTTAGTGGA
>NW_007078913.1:0-413 GCF_000164805.1 Carlito syrichta | reverse complement strand
CCAATCCCAAATCCGTGTGAGACTTGCCAAGAAAAATCACATAGAATGTTTGACTCAGAAATGCCAAACATACACAAAGACAGTGCACAGAGTTATTGATAAAATTCGAGGGGTGGAGGAGTGCGAAGTGTGCAGTAATTGCTACACCAGGTCTCCCGAGCAGCAGAGACTGGAGGGAAGAGGCGCCAAGCGCTACACCCTAAAGACCCACTGCCAAGCCCACTGAGCACAGTCCTGGGAGAAGTTTCGTGGAGATTCCTGGTGCGGGTTCATGGAGAGAGTCGGTACAAGCCTGTGAGCATTCGCGGGCATACACACACAATCACACTCTCTCTCTCACACACACTCACAAACACACACACACACACACACACACACACAGGGGTCAGGGGCGAACACACTCTCACAGAATG
>NW_007078912.1:0-738 GCF_000164805.1 Carlito syrichta | reverse complement strand
CAGAAGCTGTCAGTTAATAAGGTCCCACTTGTCTATTTCTCTCTATAAGCTGTGGGTTTTGGGTTTGTTCAGGAATTGGATGCCAGTTCCGATTCCATGAGGGTTTTTCCTTCATTTTAAGGTTCTTATGGTTTGAGGTTTTACATTTAGGTCTCTGATCCATTTGGAATTAACTTTTGTGCATGGGGATAGATAGTGGTCCTGTTTCAATCTTCTGCATGTGGTCAGCCAGTTTTCCCAGCATCATTTACTGAATAGGTTCTCCTCTCCCCAGTGGTAGGTGGTGGAGTCTTTGTCAAAGATGAGTTGGTTGAGAAATTGAGGTTTTGCTTCTGGAATCTCAGTTCTATTCCATTGATCTATATGCCTGTTTCTATACCAATACCAAGCTCTTTTGATGATTGTAGCTTTATAGTAAAGTTTGAAGTCTGGTAGTGTGATACCACCTGCTTTGTTTTTTTTGCTGAGGATTGTTTTGGCTATTCTTGGACGTTTGTGTTTCCATATGAATTCCTGCATTGTTTTTTCTAGGTCTGAGAAGAATGTTTCTGGTAATTTGATGGGTATTGCATTGAATTTGTAGATTGCCTTAGGTAAGATGGACATCTTCACAACGTTGTTTCTTCCGATCCATGAGCATGGGATATTTTTCCACTTGTTTGTGTCAACTTTGATTTTTTTGAGCAGTGTTTTGTAGTTTTCCTTGTAAAGGTCTTTCACGTCTCTGGTTAGGAAGAG
>NW_007078911.1:0-871 GCF_000164805.1 Carlito syrichta | reverse complement strand
TAGTGAGTGGAAAAGCTGGCATAAGAGGCCATACAGGCATCACTGCATTTTCTAAATATTTGTTTCACAATAATTCACCCTTAACTTACATAGTTTACAATGATTGGTCAGAGCCGGGCTCGGTGGCTCAGTCTGTAATCCCAGCACTTGAACACCTGAAATGTAATAAAGCTAGATCAAGTGAAAAAGTTTTATCATTTCCCATGCTTACCTATACCAGAATAAGAAACTTTATATTTGGGAGGAGGATTTATTTTCCCCCTATTGAGGTACATGATCAAAGGTCTTTCACTAAGCAAGGAACTAAGATGATCCCTATTGACAGATTCTCCTATGCAAACACAGATGTTCTTCCTGATGCTGAAAGTCCCATGCCTGGTACCTGTCATGCCATCCTTAATATAAAAATACCCATTGTTACCAGATGAGATAGGTGCCCCAATTACTGTTGATTGTGGGAGCTGAAAATTTATCTGCTAATTTTCATAGTTTTTATTTGAAAGAGCACTCCAGGTAACTTAAGAAACGTGTTTTATTGCTCAATGGTGTGGTTTTAAGCAACCTGGTTAGCTCCCATGACTCTCAGTTTTCTCATCCTTAAAATGGGAAAAGGAGATGAAAAGAGGGACAGCAGACTCTCAGAGGTCATTTCTAAGGTCTCTCTTAAGTAAAATTTATGTTTTTATGAATTTCCCCCAGCAGCATATATAATATAGTAGGTCGCACACTACCTTTTCAAGACATTTTCAATTATTTTTTTTTTTGAGTTGGAGTCTCACTCTGTTGCCAAGACTGGAGTGCAGTTGCCGCTCCCGGCCACCACAGCCTCGACCTGATGGGCTCCGGCCATCCTTCCTCCTCAGCCTCCGAG
>NW_007078910.1:0-741 GCF_000164805.1 Carlito syrichta | reverse complement strand
CAGAATATTCTCTCTGTCTTTCTAAGTTTAGCTTCTTTCTAGATATTTTTTTACTTCTATTTCCTGGTAGACTGGGTAGTCCTTGTTCCCGAAAGCTGTTTCCCCTAGGGCTAAGATTAGAAACTAAATTACCATGATAGTTTTGTCGCCCTGCCCCTAGCCAGGTAGAACGTTTTCTTTTGTTTCGTTAATTACCGAAATTCTGTCTGCTTCAGCCCATGGCCGCCATCTTGGAAGCCCTGCATTTCCTTGTTCAAGAGTGTGACAGCTACTATTTGATTTTTAGAGTAGACTTGTTGGGATAAAATATATACATATACACTCATAGCTGCGTAAATCTATGCTTGCTGTTTTGATTCCTTTTGCTACATTATTCAAGTGTAATAGTTACTATATGATTTATAAAAGAATTAACGATAAGGTATTAGCTTAATAGGATATAGCATAGTATTAAAGTCCAATAACTAGATCATATGAAAATTAAAGTTTAGACATATGAAACATGAATTATAGTAAAGTTTTGTAGTTTAAGAATAAGTTTTAACTGAGTTATAAGGCATTATGTTAAATTGTAATAGGTTAATAGTATAGTGTTAAGTTGATAATATTAATTGTTAAAAATATTGGGAATCAGTGAACTTGGATTGAACCTAGAGTTAACTCAGGAAAGTTTTTTGTATTAATCAGGGTATAGAGCAAAGAGTATAATATGAATGATTCGTTGAACATTATGGAAAACAG
>NW_007078909.1:0-531 GCF_000164805.1 Carlito syrichta | reverse complement strand
TTCAGATGAAAAAACATGCAGTAATTTCCATAAAAATTGTTGTACTCTGTGCCAGGTAACAGCAGTTATCTCAATCTACCCGGTACAATTGTGGAGATGGGGGGAATCTAAGCTAAGGGATATCAAAACATCGTAGATATATGCTTCCTCTTCTTCTTTCTGACCTGTCTTCCTCCTCCCATGTTTTTCCAACACTTTTCACTTTTTGTAAAATTATGTACTCAAAAGTGAACAATTTAAACCTGAATTCAAAAGTCAACAAACACAGTTTAGCAGATTCGTGCTCTCCAACAGTACATTGAAGGAGTTTATGAAATGTGCCTTTCGGTGTGGAAGAGAGAGGCTCAAAGGTAGAAGTCACATACCCACTGTCCTATGCAGTGGGCCATGACTTGGCTAGGAGGATGTGGATCGAGTGAAGGGTTACCATCTCAGCATCTCTTTCATCAGGATCCCTTGCTGTTAATGGTGATTTCATTCCTTGCCTTTTGTCTTGGTGTTGGCACCGGGAGCGCATCTCCAACCGTCCTT
>NW_007078908.1:2446-3295 GCF_000164805.1 Carlito syrichta | reverse complement strand
GGCACCATTCAGAGAAAGGAATAAAAACCTCACTGTTGTGGTTTTGAAGGGTAAAGAGCTATGTGATCCTAGGGAAAAATAAGTCTGGGATTCCAAACTAGCTGAGCATCCAGACTTGAATCCCTGTGGAGAAGCCTAAGTTCTGTTGAAATCTTAACTCTTTGAAAGACACTGGCATTTTTACCAAATTTTGCAACCAAAATTCTCAAAGAAATGAAGAATGAAGAACCAGAACACTTAGAAGAACTCTGTGGGAAAAATTAATTTTGTGCCAACATTGAGTTTACTATGCATATTTTAGAGAGACATAGACTTTGATAGTAGAATGGGTACTTTTATATGACAGCTTGACTGGGCAAAGGAATGCCCAGATAGCTGATAAACATTATTTCTGAATGTGTCTGTGAGGGAGTTTTCAGAAGAGATTCACATTCAAATAAGTAGACTGAGTAAAGAAAATCCTTCCTTACCAATATGGGCACACATCATCCAATCTTTTGAGGGTCCAAACAGAACAAAAAGGCATAGAAAGTATGATCTCTCTCTCTCTCTCTCTCCCCCCCCCGCCTTCAGCTGGCACAGCTCTCACCTCTTCCTGTCTCTAACATCTGAAGTCATAGTTGTTGGGCCTGTGGGACTTACATAATTGGCTCTTCTGGTTCTTAGGCTTTCAGACTTGGACTAAATTGCAACACTGACTTTCCTGGTCCTCCAGCTTGCAGATGGCAATGGTTGGGGTTGAATTTCTCAACCTCCATAATCATGTGGCCAATTTACATAATAAATCTCTTTCTCTTTCTCTTTCTCAGGGCCCTAACTAATACAGACATCTAAACAAAACAAAACAAA
>NW_007078908.1:0-945 GCF_000164805.1 Carlito syrichta | reverse complement strand
TACTCCCTCCTTTGCAGTTCCAGCTTCAGCCACCATTTAACTACAACCCATGAAGACAAGCTAGCTGCCCAGTTGGGTCCTTCCTGACTTTCTCAACTACAGAAGTCACAAGATTCAAGAAGGACTAAGTTTTGTGGCAATTTACTATGCACCAAAGGTAACTGAAATGAAGTCCCTGTAGGGAGAACACCATTTGCTTTGTCCGCCAGTCATTATGAGCTCTGGTCTATAGTATGTTTTTCACAAATACCTATCAAATTGGTTGAATAAAGGTAAGAGGTAGGTACATTGATAGTATAAAGGAATTCTGAGATTAAGGCACGTGTATGGTCAGCTTCTGGTGAGGGCTCACTTCTTGGTTTGCAGAAGACTGCCTTGTCACTGTGTACTCACATGACTTTTTGTGTGCATGGAGAGAAAAATGACACTGATGAAGAGGAATGCTTCCCAGAGGAGGTAACAACTCAAACACATGTCAATGAATGAATCAAAAATTTTCAATGAAATAAGGAGTGGAAAGGCAATTTCCGATAGAAGGAGAGCAAATAACATGCAGAGGCATGGAACAGCTTGGTAGAATTAGGGAAGCTTAAGCAACTTCATATGGCTAAAAGAGGGCATATCAATGTAAATTACAGGGAATGTAGTTGGAGAGTTTGGTAGAACTGGAGCCGGAGAGGTCTTGTGTAATTAGTTAGTTACAGAGTCACTGGGGAGAGCTACTACACTCTTCCCTATTCCCAAACAGTAGGCTTTTTCAGGCCAGCCAGACCTCCCTTCACATCTTTTACTGTTTAATGAATTTTCTGGGTGCATGGGCCTCTTCTTTCCATCTTGTGTCAATGAGAGGGTGAGAACTCTGTGAAGTGACTCAGCTGTAGACACACTTTGAAAAATATGATCTTCTCCTAGGTGTAGGATTTTTCTGAAATGGCACACAGATTC
>NW_007078907.1:0-771 GCF_000164805.1 Carlito syrichta | reverse complement strand
TGGGCTGAAATAATGAACCAAATCATTTGTTAAGGATAAAATACAGTCTGCCCTTGGATTAAAAATAGAAAAACTTGTTGGTATAGGAAGGGAAAAGGTGTAGTTTGTCAGCAACAAGTTTGGAAAAGAATTAGGGAGTCCAGTTTGCTTACTGTACAGGACATTCTGCGTTTAAGAAGCCAAAACTCAGCACGCACCTTGGCTTTGATCTTGTCCTCCACTCAAGTCTCAGAGCATCCTGCAAGAGCTCAGGTCTCATGTGGTCCATCCCACAGAGCAGGGAACGTTCAGTGGTTGACCACCCCTTGGCCTATGATGGACTCTGGTTGAACATACTTGTTTTAGTTGAACTAATTTGTTATTACCATTTTATCTTTTGAATATTATATTTCCATTTGTTGGATATTTTAAGATTGTTTTATTGGCTATTTTAGTTTTGCTTTCTTTGACTCTGTTTTTGAAATAACAAAAATGAAAATAACGGTAAGGACCATCTACACACGAAGTGCTCATTTTGGGAGCTTCATTCCACTGCTAGTTAGTCTTGCAGCCTCCCACAGGAAATACCCTCATCTCTTCCAAAATCAGCAGATTGCAGTTAATACTCAACTCAGTCTATGGTACAAGACATGCCATGACAATTCACTGTCAAAGATTTCCTTCTCTCTTTTTGCATGAAACAACTATTCCATGTTGTGAAAATAAGAAAGTAGTGGCAAGAAGGTACTTGAGAGATGTTAAATATTGCATTGGTTCTGGGCCTAATAGAGA
>NW_007078906.1:0-808 GCF_000164805.1 Carlito syrichta | reverse complement strand
CACTTCTCGACCACACTCAACCATGCAGACCTTTCACTAGGTACAGCTAGCGCCGGGGATAGGTCATGGCCGTGTGCCACCTATTCTCAATGCTTTCACGGAGACCAAACATTTCTGGTGGCTGCATGCCTAACTTAGGACAAACTCCACAGACTTTGAAGAACTTTTTGAAAGCAGCTGCTATCATGGGTTATGACTGTTCTCTGAGTGGATGTCCACAGAGCTCCCATACTGTTGGTGTGGGCTTGGAATCTCTATGCTTTTTCTCCAATTATTCATTGTAAGGCATTCATCAGCATTTCAGACACCAATCCACAGCCACGTATATTAAAATGTATTAAATTAAATGCCATGCCAAGTGGGATTTATTTCTGGGAAACATGTGTAGCACAACTTACAAAACATAAATGGCATTTCATACAAAACTCAATCAAAGGAACATTCCGTACTAGCGGTATAAAATAGCCACATACAACCTTCTTTACTGAGGTGGAAAGGGAATTGAGAGAACTTCACACTGATTCATGATAGAAACCCTAACAGGTTACTCAGAATAGAAGAAAACCTCCTTCACCTAATAAAGGCCATGTAGTAAAACATAAAACTGACATGATTACTCCATGGTGAAACTTTCAGCTTTTCCCAAAAGATCAAGAAGTAAACATGGATATACTCTTCCACGACTTCCCTTCAAGATAGGTTTCAGAACGCAGAACAGAGCAATTAAACAAAAAACCATTTTTCAAGGTATCCTAACGTGAGACGAAAAGTAAAGTCAACTCACTTCACATACAAACGACGTTACGTA
>NW_007078905.1:0-841 GCF_000164805.1 Carlito syrichta | reverse complement strand
TGTGATTTGTTTTATTAATGATGGACATCCTTACAGGGGATAGTGGTATCTCAGTGTGCTTTCGATTTGCATTGCTCTGATGATGAATGAGACTGAGCATATTTTCATGTGTCTGTTGGCTGCCTGCATATCTCCTTTTGAGCAGTGTCTATTAATGTCTTTAGCCCACTTTTTAAAGGGATTGCTTGTTTTTTTACTTTCGGCGCGTTTGAGTTCCTTGTAGATCTTAGATGCTAGACCTTTGTCAGATATACAGTTGGCAAATTATTTTCCCATTCTGTTAGCTATCTCCCTGCTCTCTTGATAGTTTCTTTTGCTTTGCAGAAGTTCATTGATTTGATGAGGTCCCACTTGTCTATTTTATTTCATAAGGTATTGGCCTTTAGGGTTCTGAATAGGGGTTGGTTATCAGTTCCAATTTTCATAAGGGTGTCTCCTGCACTTTCTAAGATTCTTATAGTTTGAGGTTGTATATTCAGGTCTTTGATACATTTAGCATTAATTTTTGTGCGTGGTGATAGGTAGGGGTCCTGTTTCAATCTTCTGCATGTGGTCAGCAAGTTTTCCCAGCACCATTTACTGAATAGTTTCCCCTTTCCCCAGTGGTGGTGTTGGAGGCTTTGTCAAAGATGAGCTGGTTGAGGAACTGAGGCTTTGCTTCTGGAATCTCTAACCTGTTCCATTGGTTTATATACCTGTTCTTGTACCAATAACAGGATGTTTTGATTATAGTAGCCTTATAGTAAAATTTGAAATCTGGAAGTGTGATACCTCCTGCTTTTTTTTTTTTTTTTGCTAAGGATTATTTTAGCTATTTGTGGTTGTTTATATTCCATATGAA
>NW_007078904.1:0-697 GCF_000164805.1 Carlito syrichta | reverse complement strand
CCCTCCCACTCTCCTATGGTAAAGGAGATCTCTGGTGGGGAGGTACAGGACTGTCTCTTCCCCAGGCATGTACTCTTACTGGGGTGACACATCCAGGCCTATCTTGGAATGGAGTTCTCCTATTGTAACTGATGTCCAGGCTCCAACTGTATTTGTCCCTTCCAGTTTTAATCCAGCTGTGTGGGCCTGACATTCAGAGGATTTCTGGGAAGGAGGGGTTTGTGTCAGCCCCAGACTTACCACTGATCTCTTTGGAGTTCTTCCTCCTCCCTTTTGGCCTCATGCTTTGTCCCACAGCTGGAGCAGGGTAGGGGATGGGGCGCCTGGAACTCAGCACTCATCAGGTCCCTCTGAAGTTTGTGCTCTCAGGATATTGCCTTTGGGCCATGATCAAGCCCTGAATAGTTGATCCATCAGTCACAGAGATCGGATCTGTTGGTCCTGCACTTGCCTGTCCCCCCTTCAATATGGTGGTGGGTGCCTCTCTTGTCCTCTTCTGTGGAAGCTTACCACTAGACTGTACACAGCCCTTTCAGGCTCCCTGCTAGGTGCAAAGTGATAAGGCAATACATTGAAATCTTAAAATATTACACTGTTGCAGATTTCAAGTAACCAAATGAGAACAGTTATTCCATTCGTAATGGAAAAATTATCAGAAGTATAGATAAAATTAGTTTCAGATAATATTAAAACCCTG
>NW_007078903.1:0-971 GCF_000164805.1 Carlito syrichta | reverse complement strand
TACCTGTCTGTGCTGACTGAGAACAAATGTGTTCTCCTTTATTCGGGTTTATAGCAGGAGTCAGCAGACTTGTCAACCAAAAAGGAAGAAACTGAGGCAAAGTTAATATAAATAGAGAGTTTATTTTGGGCCAGGCTTGAGGATTGCCACCCAGGGGCATAGATTCAAGTTGTCCTGAATGCACACTCCAATTAGTAGCAGGTAAAGTGGACTTTTAAAGGCAATAAAAGGGGGACAGGCTGATACAAAATTTCTTGTCAGGAATTCTCATTAGTTTACAGAAAGAGCATTGATTAGTGATTGGTTATCCATTGTTTAGGCTATAGGATGTGGGTTATGATTTCAGGTATGGAATTATAACATTAATTTATAACCACTTGTGGCAATAGCAAGCAGTTTCAAGAGATGCACACATAACACAAAGAGGGAAGCAGAACGGGCAGTGATCTCATTTCATTGTCCCTCTGGGCCTGATAATTGCTGCATTTCTTAGATAAAAGTTCTTTCTCACTCTGTATGACTCATGAGCCAAATCTGGACTACTGCATATTTTTAATAAACAGATTTTATTAGAACACAGCTACACCCATTTATTTACATAGTGTGAATAGTTTTTGGGACTGTGGGCAAGTTATTGTACTAGGATACTAAGGATTAGAATATTAAATGAGGTAATATATTTATAATCCCATGTCTCACAAATATTGTGGGCAGGTCCATATCAAACACTTAGCACAGTGCCTGGAACATAGGAAGTGGTCAGTAAACACACAAATATAGAACAGCTCATTGTTTTTATTGTTAGCTTCCTTATTCCAGTCTTATGTCGCTTTGTGGACATTACTCTGAAGTTGTTGGAATCCAGGTGTTTTCCTTCCCCACTGTTCTGCCAGATGACAGTTCTGTTTCCTACCAGGAGGTAGTAAATGACTACTGAGATTTCATGAATGGAATAGCTGGGAAGAAAGTAG
>NW_007078902.1:0-1279 GCF_000164805.1 Carlito syrichta | reverse complement strand
TATGCTAAGCAAGGCAATCATGTAGGATGAGCAGGTACCAGGTCAGACTTGGCACCCCTTGGCTATCCATAGAAGTGCAACTAAAACATCAGGGAAGACAAGGGAAATGTAGGCTTAGTTCCTTGAACATAAATCAAAGAACACAAACCTTGTCAGCTTGTGTTCTTGGTTTCCTTCACTCAGAATGTTATTTGATTTCAATTATCTTTAAAGTTAATGCAGATGTTGGTCCTCCTATGACATATCCTCATCCATGTTCCTCAGAAACTCCTAATATTTTGCATGTAACACAGTGATACTACCACATTTTCCTCTTCAACTATCCTATACCACATAGAAAAACATTTTGATATTTGCACAATGTATCTTGCATCTATTAGGACTAAAGGAATCTTATATTTTCAAAAATAGCTAAAACTAGACTTTCAGGATCGGCTCGATGGCTCAGCCTGCAATCCCAGGCTGGGGTGAATGGATTGCCTGAGCCCACGGGTTCAAGACCAGTCCAGACAACTTGGCATGACCTCGTCTCTACAATAAATAAGAAAAAATAGCCGGGCATGGTAGAATGTGCCTGTAGTTCCAGCTACATGGAAGACTGAGGCAGAAGGATCACAAGAGCCCAGAGGTCAATGCTGGAGTGGCCGTGAGTTTGCCACTGCACACGAGTCTGGGCAACACAGAGAGACACCAACTCAAAAAAAAAGCAAAAAACAACAAAAACAAAACTAGATTTTCATACAAATATAAAATGAACACATAAAAGAGATTTTATTTAACTCAGTAGTTAATGAAAAAACAACTAAGAAGCCGGGCTCTGTGGCTCAGCCTGTAATCCCTCGCCTTTGGGAGGGTGAAGTGAGTGGATTGCCTGAGCCCGCGCAATCGAGACCCGCCTGAGCAGGAAAGACCTCATCTCTACAATAAATAAAAAAAATCAGCCGGGCATGGTAGTGCATGCTTGTAATTCCGGCTACTTGGAAGGTTGAGGTGGAAGGATTGCCGGAACCCAGCAGGTTGAGGCTGTGGTGGCCGAGAGCGGCCACTGCACTCCAGTCTGGGAGAAAAGAGTGAGACTCCAACTCAAAAAAACAAAAACAAAAACAAAAAACTAAGATATTACAGCTGATTCAAAGGAGAATTCAAAGCACCATAAGTATTCAAGTCCTTTAAAAAAGCAAAAATAAATATTAAAATAGTTGCAAAACTGACATTTTCGCTGGGAAAAAGAGTGGCATCAAGTGCCCTTCCATTTAATTGTCTATGATCCTGTGCCTTG
>NW_007078901.1:0-1013 GCF_000164805.1 Carlito syrichta | reverse complement strand
TTTACATGAAACACTTAAAAAAAGTATTAAACACAGAAGAAAAGGAAATAAAAAACAACGTTCTTCACAAGAGTACAGGGAAAAGAATAAAATATACACGAACCAACCCCAAAACCAAAAGAAAGACAAAAAAAAAAAAGAAAAAACCAAGTGGAAGAACAACAACTCAATAAGAACTCCATGATAGGGACGAACTCTCACATTTCAATAATTAGTCTGAATGTGAATGGAATGAATGCACCACTGAAAAGACATAGAATGACAAAATGGATAAAATATCACCAGGCAACAATATACTGCCTTCAAGAGACCCAACTCACTAGAAAGGACATACACAGACTCAAAGTAAGTGGATGGGAAACAAATTTTCAGGCGAATGGAACACAAAAGAAAGGAGGAGTTGCGATCCTAATTTCATACAAAGTACCATTTAAGCTATCAAAAATTAAAAAAGATACAGAGGGCCACTACATAATGATAAAACGTTCACTCCATCAACAAGAAATATCTATCCTAAACATATATGCACCCAACATACGTACGCCAACATTCATAAAGCAACTTCTAAGAAAACTAAAGAAAGACATTGACTCTAACACCATAATAACTGGGGACTTTAATACACCACTCACAACCTTAGACAGATCATCAGGACAAAAAATCAGCAAGGAGATCCGGAACCTCAATGAGACTCTGGACCAAATGGACTTAATTGATACCTATAGAACACTCCATCCAAAGGCCACAGAATACACATTCTACTCATCACCACATGGAACATATTCTAAGATCGACCACATAATTGGACACAAATCAAGTATAAGCAAATTTAAAAGGACTGAAATTCTACCATGCACCTTCTCGGACCACAGTGGAATAAAAATAAACATTGACACCAACAAAGTCCCCCCAAAACCCACAAAGACATGGACACTAAACAGCATGATGCTAAATAACTCCTGTGTCAATGATGACATCAAAATAGAGATCAAAAGATACCTGGAAAACAAATG
>NW_007078900.1:0-948 GCF_000164805.1 Carlito syrichta | reverse complement strand
CACCACTAACTTTCTTGGATATTCAGGTTACAGACAGTAGGTGGGGGGCCTTCTCATCCTCCATAACCACACACATCAATTCATCATAGTAAATCCATACATAAACAAGTGTGTGTGTATATATATGGAGGGTGCCGAAAAAGTATACGCAACTTAAGAAAGGAAAAAAAAACTATTAAAATTGTAATGCTCAATACATACTGATAACAAAAGATGAATCCAAGTTACATTTGACATCTGCAAGTACAAGAGCTACTCAAAGTGATTCCCATCAGCATCCAGACACTTCTGATGATGGTGAACGACTGCAGGACTTGTTCCTGGGCAAGGCCTCCCAGATCTTCCTTTGTGCACATCACATACAGTCCCATGCATCTCAAACTTATCATGAACATGTGAAATTGTTAAGCATGTTGGAGGTTCTGTTGTATACTCACGCCTCCATTGTCACACTTCCACAATGCTTTCAAATTTCAAATAACATTTCAAAGTGGTCTTGTGCACCTCTAAAAACCGTACTTCCACCATTTTCTTTTGACTATGCTGCCTATCGCATGGTGATCCTAACATTCATTTGATAAATGCTATCTCTTTATTGAACGACATACTAAACTTTGCTACCATAATTCAATTCAGCTTTGAAAAGTAATACATTGATAATATCCCTTAAAACATGTATATATTTTTTGCCCCCCCACCCCAGTATGTACTTGAATACAGGCTGTAAGCTTTGCAAAAGGTAGTTTCTTCTTAGATTAGTTAGGTGGATGCCAAAAAGAAAACAGGTAATTTAAGGGACAAGAAAGCATTTTCAGAAAGTCTTCAACAGTCAAGTTCTTGACATGAACAAACATGTCACAAGCTTACAGTGTTCCAACATATTACAAAAAGATTTGTGAGGTGTAGATATGTTCACCCTTGTGTGATGACAGACACTCCCATGCATGG
>NW_007078899.1:0-1192 GCF_000164805.1 Carlito syrichta | reverse complement strand
TATGCACTTTCCATCAGGGGTATTGAGATTTACTTATAAGTTTTACTGCCATATATGCTCACTGGTCACCAATCACACGCCAATATCATAGGTATAACTGATATCATATGTCAGAGGCGATCTTCCAGATGGGCCTTTACAGGCCTCAGCCATGTAGCTATAGATGTTGGCTCCCAACATTTCCCCCTTTTTTATTAAAACAAACGTAAAACATCTTGGCTTCTGTCTTAGGTTGTTCTCGCCTCACCATAGTTGTTACCCGTCATTGGCCCGTTCCCCTTCCCTGCGGGGAATGCCTGTCTTAGGTTCATACTAGGTGGCTGGAATCTTACCCGTCACTGAATACCAAGAGCGTAAAGACTTAAGGGGACATAGGGAGAATGAAGAATGGTGAGCTGATGACACAAAATATTAGCCTTTATGACATAAGTGACCAGCTGATAGATGACATTATTTTTTAACTTTATTACTGAGCACTGCCAGATGAATGTTATCTGAATTGCGTTGCACTGCTTTTCTTAAACGTCGGATGATGACTGGAAAAATAAACAGCAGAAGAAGAACAATCACACCAATAGCAATGAAATTATAGATCAGATTCCAAATAGAATGAGAAGCCACAAATTGAGAAAGAGAAGAAGTAAATCCAGAAGCCAATTGAGAAAATGAAAGTGTAGACAAGTGTGCCTGAGAGATAGCAACGATTTGACCCTGTAACTGTTGAATATTTAAAGAAGAATTAGAGGACTGCCAAACTCCCATAAGGTGTTTCTGAACATCAGCCCAACTGACATTTTGACCATCATATGGCAAAGGTGTAACACAGATCCATTTAAATTGTGCGTGGCAGGCTACAGACATCTGAACTTTAATATGTTGTATTTGATTTCCTATATATACTAATGCTGATTCTAAAGCATTCAACCTATCAATAATACCTTTATCTATCTGTTCTTGAGTAAATAAAGCTAAGCTAACATTTTGGGACAAATCATTCACATGATTAGCTGTGTGAACTTCTTGAGCCAAAGCAGTGGCAGATGCTGCTACAGATCCTATGATAGCTATTAAAGCAGAAATTTCCAAGACTAAAGCTGCAACAAACCTACAAGGCCTATTTAACATTGCTGTGGCTTGTTCTAAAATATAAGTACCTGGAGAAGAATACCACGGTTCCTGTAGCTGAACAGGC
>NW_007078898.1:0-924 GCF_000164805.1 Carlito syrichta | reverse complement strand
TTATGTTTTATTTTAACATTTATTTATTTATTTTTTAAAAAGAGAAATTATATATTAGATTTCATGATAATTATCAGTGTATCTCATGGAATATGAGGGAGGACCTCCTCTAAAAAGTAGGAATTATCTTTTGGAGGACAGGCCCCTCATAGGACAGGATTCCCCAGTTAGGTAAGTGTTCTAGGAACCCATCAGAATCAGTGTGCCAACTAGCATTGTTGTGAGATTCTGCATTGTGGAAGAATTGTCCAGAGTTGTGGAAAACAGGTTAACTGATTCTACCACCATGACAACACACCCTGCCTAACCTGTGCTGAGTGATCAGCAGTTTTTGAACAAAAACAGTATAATCCCCATGCCCCACCCTTCCTATTCACCTGATCTTGCCCTGAGCAACTTTTTATTTTGTTTCCCTAAATGGAGAAAAATCCTCAAAGAGAAATGTTTTCCAGTGTAGAAGAGGAGAAACAAAAAACAGGAAAAACATTAAAAAGCATCAAAATTGTGATGAATTAAACTGTTGTAAGCAGTGGAAAAAGCATCTTGATAGGTGCATAGCATCAAATGAAGAATACTTTGAAGATGACTGAAGTTTAAATATGTAAGAATACACTTTTTAATAAGTAAATTCCAATTTGGGGGTCTACATTGTATGTTTTAGAATAATACTTTACTAGTTTTATCTGTTAATGAGTATTTAGCATTTATACTTTAACAAATCAAAAATTTTAGAATGTGTTTACATGGTTTTGTGTTGGAAATGTGTTTCTATTCAGCTACTGATATTAAAAATTATTTTATGCTTTGGGAGGCAGAGGTGAGGGGATCGCCTGAGCCAAGGGGTTCAAGACCAGCCCGAGCAATGTGGCGAGACCTCATCTCTACAGTAAATTTTAAAAAATAGCTGGGTATGGTGATGTGCAC
>NW_007078897.1:0-1170 GCF_000164805.1 Carlito syrichta | reverse complement strand
TACCCCCTTTCTTTTTCTTTTTTTCTTTTTTTTTTTTTTTTGAGTTATAGTCTCACTCTGTCGCCCAGACTGGAGTGCAGTGGCCGCTCCCGGCCACCGCAACCTCGACCTGCTGGGGTCTGGCGATCCTTCCGCCTCAGCCCTCCTAGTAGCCGGAATTACAGGCATGCGCTAAAACGCCGGGCTAATTTTTTGATTTTATTGTAGAGATGAGGTCTCGCCTGCCCAGGCGGGTCTCGAACCTGCGGGCTCAGGCAACCCACTCACCTCAGCTTCCCAAAGGCGCGGGATTACAGGCTGAGCCACCGAGCCCGGCTCCCTTACCCCCTTTCGATCTCCCCCTTCAGATGACCAGTGTTGTCTCATTCTTTGTGTGTGTGTTGGAGTCTCACTCTGTAACCTAGGCTCGGGCAATCCTTCCACCTCAGCCTTCCAAGTACCTAGAACTCCAGGCATGTGCTACCATGCCTGGTTTATTTTTGATTTATTGTAGAGACGATGTTTCACCGAGTGGCCCGGCTGATCTTGACCTCCTGGGCTCAGGCACTCCTCTGTCCTAGGCCTCCAAAAGTGCAGGGATGACAGGCTGAGCCACGGCACTCGGCCTTTATCTCATCTTTATGTCCATAGGTACATAGTGTTTAGCTCTCTCATATAAGTGAGAGAATGTGGTATTTGGTTTTCTTCTGCATTAACTTGCTTAGGATTGCGGCATCCGGCTGCATCCACGTTGTTGCGAGAGACGTGACTTGATTCTTTATGGCTGTGTAGCATTCCATGGTGTATTTGTGTTATGTTTTCTCTGATGCGATCCGTTGCTGATGAGCACCTAGATTGATTTCATGTGTTTTCTACTGTGAATACTGCCACCACATACGTTTGTGTGGCAGGTATCTTTTGGTGAAAGGATTTACGTTTCATTGGATGTATGCCCAGTATTGGGATTGCTGGGTTGCGTGGTGAATCTGTTTTTAAATCTTTCAGCAAACTCCAAAACTGCTTTGCAAAGGACTGAACTAGCTTTCGTTCTGACCAACAGTGTGTGAGTGATACTTTTCTGCACAACCTCATCAACATCTGACATTTTTTGACTTATTGACAATAGCCGTCTTACTGGTGAGAGATGATATCTCATTGGGAATCTGGTCTGCATTTCTCTGATGATTATCG
>NW_007078896.1:0-689 GCF_000164805.1 Carlito syrichta | reverse complement strand
CCCCACACACAATTTCCGCTACTGTCATTCCTTTTCTTATAGTATTACGATAGTTGTTCAAGGTGCATTTATGAGTGAGAACATGTGATACCCAGTTCTTTGTTTCTGTGAAAGATCACTCGGTATTATAGACTCTAAGTCCATCCAGAGTTGCTGTGAAGTTCATGATTTTGTTCTTCTTTATGGCTGCATAATATTCCAGTGTGTATATGTATCACATTTTTAAAATCCAGTCCTCTTTTTATAGGCAGCACAGTTGGCTCCATGTTCTTGCTATTGTGAATAATGCTGCAGTAAACATATGTGTGCAGGTATCTTTCTTATAGAGTGATTTGAGTTATTCCAGGTATATTCCCAGTAAGGGAATTGTGGGGTCCTATGGAAGGTCGATTTTTAGAACTTTTAGGAATCACCACACTGTTTTCCACAGAGGCTACACTAGTTTACACTCCCATCAACAATATAGAAGTGTTCCCTTTTCCCCACATCCTCTCCAGCATCTGTTATTTTTTGAGTTATTGATGATGGCCATTCTGACCGGAGTTAGGTGGTATCTCAGTGTAATTTTAATTCGCATTTCTTTGATGACTAGTGAGGCTGAACGTTTTTTCATGTATCTGTTGGCTACTCATATGTTTTCTTTTGAGAAGTATCTATTCATATATTTGTCCACTTTGTAATGGGGCTGT
>NW_007078895.1:0-760 GCF_000164805.1 Carlito syrichta | reverse complement strand
GCTCTGCAGGGTCTCATCCCATCCCAGCTAGGCACATCCCCCCCAGCCTCCACCCTTCCAAACTTCACAGACCCCCTCTTTTCTGCCACAGGATAGGTGGCCCTGAGGTAGTATGTATGGCTTTCTATCCAATCACCTTTGTCCTCCACCCTGCTATAATTCCTTCTGTCTTTGTGTTAACTCAAATGAACATACCCACTTTTTTCTCATAAATATTTGAGGTGTCTGTTGGTGAGGGGTGTATTTTGATAATAAACTCAAAAAAGGCAGTTGAGAGGATGCTACTTTTGTTTTCAGGACACATATCCTCTCCTGTGTGTCTCATGACACCTGTTAAGTGACCAGCAGGGAAGGATGGAGGAAGAGCCCCTTGCCTCAATTGTCCACATCCACACACCTCAAGGGTCAGTTTTTGGGCAAAACAATATTCCACTCACACAGTTCGTTTTAGAAAATGTCACGTTTTCTCTGCTGCATTGTTCCCTGAATGTTTGATGCGTTGACACCACATTCTGATGGCATTGCCTTCCATGAGTCTTAGTGATGTTGGGATGGAATGAGGAGGGCAAATGCTGTCCTAAGGATGAGCAGTGATGGCCACCAGGGACAGGCATCCTGGGCAGTGGGTGGCTGAGGATGAGCCCAGATATCTCACCATCTGTTTGCTGGTGTGCTCCCCCTGTCTATTCTGTCTGAGACAGGCTATCTGAGTATGGCATTGACCCAAAAATCTCATCGCAGAATGAATTATCATGGGAAG
>NW_007078894.1:0-792 GCF_000164805.1 Carlito syrichta | reverse complement strand
TTGGTCGAAGATGAGTTGGTTGAGAAATTGAGATTTGATTCTGGAATCTCAAATCTGTACCATTGATCTATATGCCTGTTCCTGTACCAATACCAAGCTGTTTTGATGATTGTAGCTTTATAGTAAAGTTTGAAATCTGGTATTGTGATACCAACTGCTTTGTTTTTTGTTTTTTGTTTTTTTGCTGAGGATTGTTCTGGCTATTCTTGGACGTTTGTGTTTCCATATGAATTCCTGTGTTGTTTTTTCTAGGTCTGAGAAGAATGTTGTTGGTAATTTAATGGGTATTGCATTGAATTTGTAGATTGCCTTAGGTAAGATGGACATCTTCACAATGTTGATTCTTCCGATCCATGAGCATGGGATATTTTTCCACTTGTTCATGTCGGCTTTGATTTCTTTGAGCAGTGTTTTGTAATTTTCATTGTAAAGGTCTTTCACGTCTCTGGTTAGGAAAATGCCAAGGTATTTCATTTTTTTTTGTGTCTATTGTGAATGGAACTGTGTTTTTTATTTGGGTTTCTGTTTGTTTATTATTGGTGTAGAGAAATGCGATTGTCTTTTGTACATTTATTTTGTATCCTGAGATTTTGCCAAAGGCTTTTATCAATGTAAGGAGGCCTTTGACAGATTCTCTTGGGTTTTCAAGGTACACCATCATATCATCTGCATAGAGAGATAACTTGACTTCCCCTTTTCCTATTTGAATACCTCTGATTGCCTCCTCTTCTCTGATTGCTTTAGCCTGGCCTTCCAATACTATGTTGAACAGGAGAGGAGAGAGTGGGCATC
>NW_007078893.1:0-751 GCF_000164805.1 Carlito syrichta | reverse complement strand
CATAAGTAAAAGACTTCCCTCAAGAACTTTTTCATCTGGGGAAACAATAAAGTTGCTGAGGGTGAGACCAAGTGAATGAGGAGGGGGGGCATGAGGGACATGTCACTTTGGGTCAAAAACTGCAGAACACTCAGTGCGCTGTGGGCAGCTGCGCTTGCAAATCACCCATTATAAAATGGGCAAACTCGTTGAAAGAATCTCAACAACAAAAAATCACTGAAGCTGAATGCAGCTTCTCAAAATGATGGCAGCTGGTACTCTGATGCCAATGGGTTCCTGGATCACTAGACTACTGAGGGAAGCCTGTGCTACATGGGGTTCACCCTCAAAAAGATAATTCCGGTTTTCTTTTTGTCCCCCCTCGTAAGCAATTGTCTGAAAACTTTGGGGAGTGGATAGCCTTGCTAGCAATCTCAGAGTTTGAAGACCCCAAAATCAGGAGCTCTAATGCCCAAGGGTGGAGAATTTAGATATACCAGCTCAAGGAGGCAACAATTGATCCTTTCTATGCCTGTTTGTTCTACTCTGGGATTCAAGGAACTGGATAATGGCCAGCCAAACCGGTGACAGCCGGTCTTCTCTTCTCAGTGTACTGACTCAAATGCTAATCTCTTCCAGAGACATCCTCACAGACACACCCGGGAATGGTTTTACCAGCTAGCTGAACATTCCTCCATCCAGTCAAGTTGACACATGAAATTCACCATCACAATTCACCCCTTGTCAACTTGGCACCTATACACATCTTCTG
>NW_007078892.1:0-762 GCF_000164805.1 Carlito syrichta | reverse complement strand
CCAACACTCCTTCCTGGTTACAGCACCCTCAAAATGCCCTTGTGTCAATAACTCCAAGAGAGAGTTTTTCTTTCTCTCTCTCTTTTTTTTTGAAAACAGGATTTATTGAGAAGATAGAAAAGCTGCCACAGTAGGAGGGGAAGTGACGGTGTTGCGCAGGGAAGAGTTTTTCTATAGGGATGTTCTTGGGTTGTATACATAATCAAGTATATTTTTTCTCAAACAATGGTGCCAATGTTTCTGTCACACTGTAAACACAAGCGTGATCTGTGGACCATGTTTGTGGTGGACAGGACTGCCAAGATGATTTTTAGGACCCAGTACAAAATGAAATTTTGAGGACCCTTGTTCAAAAATTATTAAGAATTTCAAGATGGTTTATTTCAAGGTCAGTAAACCAAGCAGGAAGTCCCTGAGTGTGGGGTCATTCTCAACTGCTGCGTTGATGTTTGTGAAACCGGCCATGGCAGTGGGTATCCCAGTTTGGGAAGAAACAGGCAGATCATCCCCTGTCCTCCTCCAAAGTACTAATGCCAGCAGTGTATGTTTGCTAGTCCCTGTACTACTGATGTGCCTGGAAGGGGGCTGGTAGCAGTTAAAGATATTTTCTTTTGAAAGTCAAGCGGCTAACTGTAAAGACCAGCCAGGCCGGTTTGAAAAGACCAAATGACCAGAGACTGATGGCTCTCATGGAAATGCAAAAGATAACTAATTCACAGACTTATCCAAAACCCCTTTTTGAAGTTGACGGTTACAACCCTG
>NW_007078891.1:0-702 GCF_000164805.1 Carlito syrichta | reverse complement strand
AAAAACAATCACATAAGACAGGTAAACATGAGCTTAATTTGGGTAATTTGCACTGGAAGCATGCGGGGATAAAGTCTTGTTCACTTGGCACATCATTGGCATTTTATGAATGTGAATCTCTTCCCAAGGGTCCTGCCAGTCCTTGCTACCTCTCACTACCATTTTAAAAGTTAAAAATCAGGCAAGAGAGATAGGGCAATTTGTCATCTTGCCTGGGAATCAGCTTAATTTAGAGCTGACCATGGAACAGCATTCTGGGTAAATTTTCCCCTGACAAGATTTCAAAAGTGACATATTAGGAGGGACACACACACATACACACAAAAACAGGAATTATTTTTGGAGAGCGGGCCCCTTGCAGTACAGAACTCCCCTGCTAGGTAAGTGTTCTAGGTATCCATGGGCATCAGAGTACCAGCTAGTATTGCTTTGAGAGACTGCTTTTGGCTTCAGTGAATTTTTTAAAGAGATTCTTTCAATCCATTTGTCTGTTTCATGGTGGGTGATTTATGAGCACACCTGCGCACACCTTGTTTAGTGTTCAGCAGTTTTTTACCAAAAACAACATGCCCACCATGCCTCTCATTCCGTGTTCCCCGATCACACCCTAAACGACATTTTATTCATTTCTCCAGATGAAAAAATCCTCACAGGGAAACATTTTGCCAGTGTGGAAAACGTGAAAGGAAAAAACAGCAAAAG
>NW_007078890.1:0-1056 GCF_000164805.1 Carlito syrichta | reverse complement strand
TTTGAACATCAATTTTCAATGAGGAAATGAAAGACCTTTTTCTTTACATTTAATTTCTGATAGGTTTTTCTGTGTTGTAGAAGCTTTTTCAGAATGTAACAGTGCCAATCTATAGCCCTGTTTGTTGTCAAGTTATAAACATTCTTTGGGACTGCCACTCATGATATTATGCTTCTGGAGCTTATTCTGCCTCACTAATTACTTTATTTATTTACTATTATCGTAGCATTGTCATTGTCACAACCTTTCAACGGGTACAGTAGGGAACTGTTGTAAAGATTTTTATGTGAATTTTTAAATTAATTTTTTTCACACAGATCTGCAAAATGAATCTTAGTCATCAGATTATGTTCAGTCTCAGTCATTAAACATGGTTCTCACAAAACACAATGGACTTGTACCTTCCTATTGCCTCATGCTGAGGTCATTTTGCAAACACATGGGTATTGAAGTTCAGTAATATCACTTCCTCATAGTCCCTGTTGGCTTAAATTTTTTCTTTCAAATTTTTTGAGTTGGAGTCTCACTCTGTCGCCCAGACTGGAGTGCAGTGGCATGCTCCCGGCCACCACAACCTCTACCTGCTAGGCACCAACAATCCTTCCGCTTCAACCTTCCAAGTAGCCGGAACTACAGGTGCGTGCTACCATGCCCGGCTAATTTTTTGATTTATTGTAGAGATGAGGTCTTGCCAAGTTGCCTAGGCAGGTCTCAAACCCACAGGCTCAGGCATTCACTCACCTCGGCCTCCCAAGGCATGGGATTACAGAGATAATTCCCTACAAAGCCCTGCTCTTTCACTTTTAATAGTCAAAGATTTTATGAGAAATATTGAAACAGTCCTGCCCTGTATTAAAACCTTTGCCCTAATAAAGGTACTAACAGTGATTATATCTTCTAATGATGTTAACAGCTTATTCAGAGCAAATTTGGGGATGGATTTTGGCAGGCTTAGTGGTCAAACCTTCTACTGCTGATGCCAGCAGTTTAAAAAAAGAAGAAAAAAAACATTGACGTTGCATCCAGAAGCTTATGATATTTTAGATGGAAGTTTAT
>NW_007078889.1:0-682 GCF_000164805.1 Carlito syrichta | reverse complement strand
TCGTCTCTGGGTCCAACCACAGGACTCGATTCTGGCAGCTCACTAACTGCAGTGGACAGACTGGGTCCAGTGCTGACCTGTAAACTCCTATAGCACAGCGACTGTCTGAACAAGTTACTTCTATGTCCAGGAACCAGCAGCCTTCCTTCAGTTAAGTGGGGGTTTCATGTTTGTTTGGATTTGCTTTATTTGAATAGGTCTGCTACTGCAGGCACTAGCCCTAGTTGGTAGGGATACAAAGATGAACAACAATGAATGTGCTACTGCTCAGTGGGAGAAAAGGAACAAGACAAGCAGTTTAATGCTGTATGATAAAGTTAGCATCCAGGGCCTGGGTACTTGGGAACATGGGGAAGGGATTTTTAACTCAGGGAGTCAGAGAAAGTGTCCCATCTATTTTGAGAAAATGATTGGTTGATTAAATTCACAAATAGGAAACGATGACTGTAATCCCGGCAGTTTTGGAAGCCAAGACAGAAAGATCAATTGAGCTAGGAGTTTGAGATCAGTCCAGGCAACATAGCCAGAACCTGTCTCTACAAATAAATATTAAAATAGATAAATGAATGACCGTGATCTATTTGGTAATTGTATCTACAAAGTTAGGGTTGATAGTAAGTCCAAACAGCTATCCTATGACTGCAACACTGAAAATAGTTGTTCTTCACTTGCCAAGGATGAG
>NW_007078888.1:0-512 GCF_000164805.1 Carlito syrichta | reverse complement strand
AGCCCCATTGCACGGACAGATTCCAGGGCAGTGGGAAGTGGGTTCCACATTATCCACACACCTGTCAGCGAATACCAGGACCTGCAGACAGATTTTGAATCACAGTTCTCCCCGTAAGTAAACCTCAAAACTGCAAAAAGGACCACCTCCAACCTACAGTGCAACTCCAGAATTGAACAAAGTAAGAGGGCATACATAAAGAATAGGAGATTGAACAAACAGAAGCAAAACCAATCCCTTTACCCCTGAATAACAGAATTAAAGAAGATGGTGACGTGGAGGGAAGGAAAAAGTAGGGAGGGGGAAAACCGCACAAATGAAGAAAAACCAAAAGAAGAATGTAGGTCTCACACAGACCCCTGGGAAATCAGACACTGAGATAACAGATAATGGAACACAAACAATGAAGAGCCCCCAGAATGACTCGTTACATACAACAAACCTAGGCTTCAAGACATTAATGGAGAAAATTTAAAAAATTGAGGAGAGACAAGAGGAAAATAAGAAGGAGG
>NW_007078887.1:0-1278 GCF_000164805.1 Carlito syrichta | reverse complement strand
CACTGTCAACACCAAATGTTGAGGAGGATGTGGGGTAATAGAAACTCTCACTCTTTGCTTCTGGGACTGAAAATGGTACAGCCACTGTGAAGACAGTCTAGCAATTTCTTACAAAACTAACATACTCTAACCCATATGATCCAGCAACTTCATTCCCTGATATTTGCTTACATAAGCTGAAAGCTTATGACCACACAAAAACCTGCACATGGGTGTGTATGGAAGATTCATTCATAATTACTAAAACTTGGGAGTAATAAATGTCCTTCAGTAGTTCAACATTTGAACAAACTGTGGTACATCCAGGCAATGGAATATTATTCGGAGCTTGAAAAGAAATAAGCTATCAATCTGTAAAAAGACATGGGGAAGCTTAAATGCATATTACTGTGAAAGAAGCCAGTCAGAAAAGACTACATACTGTAGCCTTTATGTGACATATTGTCATACTTGCTATGACATTTTGGAAAAGACAGAACTATAGAGACAGTGACTCCCTGAGATTGGGGGTAGGGAGAGATGATCAGGCAGAGTACAGAAGCTTTGTATGGGAGTGAAGTTATTCTATACAGTACTCCAGTGGTGAACACATGTCATTGTACAGTCATCAAAACCTAGACAATGTACAACATCTACAGTGAACCCTAATGAAAACACAGTGGACTTTGAGTGATGATGCGTGAATATAGTTTCATCAGTTCTGATAATGTCCCCAGGTGGTGCAGGATGTTGAAAGTGTCAGATTTTGGGCATGTGCAAAGTCAGAGAGTTTATGGGAACTCCTTGGGATTTCCACTTACTTTGGCTGTGAACCTAAAACTACACTAAAAAATAAAGTTTACTAATTAAAAAGTATATACACATATATCCTTTGACATTGTTAAAATTTACTTCATTCAATCTGTCCATTTATTTTACTGCTAGCTCTACCCTAGAGGTGATCAAATAAATAAATGCATCTCTTCTTTTATATTGTTGTTATTGATTCTAAATATCTATCCAATTATTAAGGAGTCTGAGAAACCTTTTTCTCTTTAATACCTGTGTTATTTATTGTTTCAGATTAAAGGTAATGGCTAGTGACATAATGCCTATCTCCTAAATTAAAGAATTGAGAATCTGTGATTCATTCCATCTCAGTACATCCATCTTCTCTCTCCTGGGATCTACATGGTGGTTGTTCCCTGGGTAACTCCAATTAAGTCAGCATGTACATGAGCAAGACTCAGATGCTTTGAACTTTGCCTGTTGTAATCATCCTCTTTGCTCTTAGTAGAT
>NW_007078886.1:0-1341 GCF_000164805.1 Carlito syrichta | reverse complement strand
GCTGCGGGGGCCAGGAACGTGCCACTACACTCCAGTCTGGGCAACAGAGTGAGACTCCAGCTCAAAAAAAAAAAAAGAAGAGGCTCATGGTAGGAATTTTTCTTTCTCCAGGTCAGTTGGGATAGGATACAACTTCAGCACATGAAGCTTCAGTTAAACAATGAGTCCTTCCAGCAGGTCTTGTTAAAGAGAACAGTGTGCTCTGGCATATTTCAATTAAAAAATTCCCTGCTGGAAGCATGGGGAGATTTTTCTGTTTTTTTGCCATGAGACACTGGTACAGCTCCGGAATCTCAAACTGTCAAAAATGTGGGACCCCATGACTGGTCTCCAGGGATTTTCCCTTTCAAGTTTTCCATGCTGTGCCTTCAACAGTTCATCAGAGTTCAGGTTTTCCTACCTTAGTGCTGGCTTCTATGGAGGTTTCAATCTTTGGGTTTCTGCTTCAGAAAGCTGTAATATCTCCATTCTCCAGTCTGTCTCTTCAATTTCTGGAGCAGTGGTTTTCCCTGCAATCTCAACTCTCTGAAGGATCTAAGAAGAGTTGCCCATTTTCCACTTGTTCAGCTTTTTACTTATTATTAGGATAGAATATCTACTCCAAGCTCGTTGCATGTGGTGCAGGGAAACTGGAAATCATTCTCATCTTTTAAGCTCATTTCCCCTCCATAGCTGAGAAAATATGAACCATTCTGGGAGGAGGAGGAATGGGCAATGGAGAAAGCATGGCCAGAAAAGAAAAGGGTGTATAGGTGTGCTCTGAATGTGAGGGTCTCAGAGACAGTGGGACATGATAAAGAGAGCCACCGGAGTGCACAGTCTGCCCTGGCTACAACAGGATGGGATTGCTTCCCTCTTAATAAATAAGTGGGGAGCTCCATGGAGCTGCAGCTCTGCTTAGCTTCACTGGTATCATCAACAGTTCACTCCAGACTGGAGCTCAGGGGTCCTAATAGTCACCTTGACTTCCTCCTAACACCCAATGGGGTAGTGTTGCCTATTGGTTGAAAGTGTGGTCTCTGTGTCCAGCTCCACAGTGCCACCCCACATTTACCATGGCATCTCTGTAAAGTACTAAACCTCTCCATGTTCCAGCTGTCTCACCTGTGCGATGGGCTTAGTAAAGAGTCCTGCCTTGTTCAGTCATAGTGAAGAGAAAGTGAGGAAATGCCTCACACAACTCAGAACAATACCTGGTCCATGGCAACTGCTCAAGAAAGTCACAAGCTTTTATTATTATAAATACCCCATGGGTACCTGCATGTTCTGAGGTCTGAGGGGTGTCTGTAAATGTATTGGTGTCACCTAAAAAAAAGACTTTCATAGGAGAGACAACAGTTG
>NW_007078885.1:0-909 GCF_000164805.1 Carlito syrichta | reverse complement strand
TTATGATGTTACTTGCAAAGGAATAATCAGATAACATAATGGCAGTGTTAGGGCAAGGATCATGAGTTACAGTAGAGAATAATTTTTTTCAAATTGTATTAACAACGCAATAAAAGACTTAATATTTTACCAAATTGTTACCAACTATTAAACATTGCAAAGGCTTCCTATTCTTTAAAACAGTCACCAAATCCCAGTAATAAAATTTTGCACATCTGATTACCACAAGAACCTGGAATACGTTTTTTGTTTTTCATTTATCCTCTCAAATTTTCTCTCCCTCTCCCTCACTCCTTCTTTCTCTCCCTCTTTCTTTCACACACACACCACAAATGATTTGTTAGATAAACTTGGAAGGAAAGATAAAAAACAATTCACCTTCTTCTAGTGCGTGTATAAAGTTCTACCCTTTCTATTAAGATTTAAAAGGGTCTGTTAGTCAAGGGCCACAGAAGAAGAGGTCACACTCAAAGGTTTTTAATTGAATAGAGTTGAATAAAGAGGCTGTTTACAAAGGTATGAGCACATTAAAGACACTGAGACGAAAAGTCAGGACCAGGAGCTAGCAACACTGAGAAGTCATGACCACTCTTAACCTAAACAGGGAATGGTCCTGAAGCCTGGTGACAGCTGCACCCATGGAAAGGTCACAACCAGGCTGGAGATAGGACCCAGAGAAAGCAGTTGAAGGAACTAGGGTACAGGGGAGAGCCCCTTGGGCTATCTTCTGCCTTTTGATCACCTACTAGTGATTCCCATTGGCCAGATCCCTTCTGAAGTCCAAGGCCAAGAAAGCCTGGTGATGCAGTCCCTAGAAGTCAGCCTCTTGGGGATAGAGTCAGGCAAAGAAGGGAGGGGAATGGACTTGGAGAATACCCAGAACACAGCCCCCAACTTTGACGTATCATG
>NW_007078884.1:0-933 GCF_000164805.1 Carlito syrichta | reverse complement strand
GTAACCCGTGCTGGCAGTGTGTGAGTGTTAAACAATAAGTCCCTTCCAAACTCCCCTCTAAGTTGTGACAGGCAAGCCACCCTTATGGTGGGCTCTGTATTAATTCAAACCTGCTTGTATGCCAGAGCTGACTTATGCACAGTCGCGGTGACTATGTAAACCTTAGCTTCTAGTCAACATGTTCTTGAACCCAGGGTCCAGCTTATGCACAGTCACAATGACTGTGTGGACCTGAGCCCCCCAAGTAAATATGTTACAAGCGCCTCCAGTTATCTAACATTCCAGAAGACCTAATCAGTTCCACCCTGCCTGTCTGACCGTTAGTGGTCAGTCATGGTCACCTGGAGCCCGTGCCCACTCAAATCAAACACAAACCAACCAATCAGTATCTCTGTAACCACACTCATACAATTCCATCCAGTCCTGTGTGGGCAAGTCTGTAATGCCACCCCATTCCTTCCAAATTGTGTATAAAAAATGCTTGCAAACCTGAGTCGGGGTTCTCGTTCCTGTACACCTGCACCAGTAACAGACGTGAGCCCAGATTCGAGCCTGAATAAAGACCCTCGTGTGATTTGCATCAGAGCTGGCTCTTTGGAGGTCTCTCATATTCTGAATTCAGGTACAACATTTGGGGGCTTGTCCAGGATCCCAGAGACCCCCCCCCAGACACCCCCCAGCCCGGAGGGTCCCAGTGCCAGCAGGTAAGTGCACTTCATTTTCGGTAAGCGCGCATCTGTATTATCTGTAGGAATTCCACTCTGTATCTGCGTCGGCATTGGCTTAAGTGGATGCGCTGGTGGGTCGTTGATTGGGGGTCTTGGGAGACGTCCCTCCCCCCCATCTGGAGGACGAGGTCATCCTCATCTGTGAGGAAGGTCGATCACCAAAAGGCACAGACTTACCCTCAGCTCAGTTTCACTTTTGTCTGCG
>NW_007078883.1:0-773 GCF_000164805.1 Carlito syrichta | reverse complement strand
TGATGTAACTTAAATGACAGGAGAGTCTTGAGGACCATGGTTCCCCTCTGGACTTAGAGAAGATGATTCAGAAGCAGACCCTGGATGTGCTGGGGCTTGACCTGATAGATGCTTCTGGAAACTGACCTTGCCCTCACTTTCTTATAATGTGTTGACATTTTCACAAATATAAGTTAAAGTATTTGATCTTTTGAATTAGTCACTTATTATCACAGACTTTCATAGCAAATTATAGGCTGTTCCTAAAATAGCCTATTATTAGAAATAAGATTTTATATAAATCTATGCGTGTGTGTCTGTGTATGTGTGTGTGTGTGTGATCTGCTTTAGCAATACATCATTTCTTCCTCTGAATTTCTGAAAAGAGAGGTTGGGTAGAGCAAAAAGACCCAAGAAATCAGTTAATAGTGACAGTGTCAAAGTCCTTCAAGGATGGTGGTAAACTGCATTCAAGTTTTCTTATGCTGTTAAGAGGCCATGCCCAATTTTATCACTCTGACATTTTAGAAGATCCTGCAACCTCCATCATCATTACTTAGGTTAAAAACAGGTTTACCCAATTTCCCTTGAAATGTCAGGCTTGGCAAACAACCGCATCTAAGAACCACTGTTTCAATACTTCATTCTCCCACTGAAATAAGCACAATTCATAGAAAATATAAAGATGGTACACTCACAAAAAGGAAGGCCAGCAGTAAGTTATACAGCTGAATGTTAGAGAGACCTGAGGTAAGGAGTTATCACCTCCTTCCAAGCCTGGAAGAAACACACAG
>NW_007078882.1:0-685 GCF_000164805.1 Carlito syrichta | reverse complement strand
AAGTACTTTAACTCTACTGCTCCTACTCTGTTATTCAAAATGTAGATACTCATTTTATTTATCATTATTTCCTTTACCATCCATACTTGGAATAAGACATTAGCTAAACAGACTCCATGCTTTGACACGATTCTTAAATCTGTATGTTAAGTGTAGTGTAATGGTTATAGGCTATGCATCCTGGAGTGGAAAACTTTACTGCAGATTCTAGCTTAACTATTTTCTAGCTTTGTGAATTCGAGGAACATACTTAATCTCTCTCTTATTTTCTCATTTTTATACTGGATTGGGTTACTAATGGTGTTTGCCTCATATTACTGATGAGAGCATTTAATGATTTGTTAACTTGCAAAACATATTTCAGGAATAAGATTTGTTCTCAGAAACTGTTATTTGTTATTGATGATGCTGATTTTTTAAATTTTTTGATGGTGATAGTGTTATATTCAATGAAGAGCTCAATTACAACTATCTCATATTCTTTACATTTTACTCCCCTCAAATTGAACTGAGCTTACTTTGTTTTAACTTTTTGAAAAATTTTTTAGACTCCAGTCTCACACTTTCATATATAAATAAAATGTCATTTTCTCCATCTTAACTGGAATCTTTCCCTTAATGATTCTAAATATTTTTTGAACTGGACCTCTTTTCCAAATATTTTCTTAGCTATGCCTTTGAAATG
>NW_007078881.1:0-862 GCF_000164805.1 Carlito syrichta | reverse complement strand
CCATCCCCCAGAACCAGGCCTGCCCCCGTGGCTACCAACATCCACAGCAATGAGTAACAATTTGGGCTCACAATGGAGAGCCATCTCAAACTTCCTTCTCTAGGCAACACAATTGTCATAGAGATGAGTGTAGAGAGGAGAAGTTGATCACCAGAGAAGCCTCTGTAGGGACAGAGGCTGTGCATACAGGAACTGAAGACCTTTCCCAGATACTCAGGATTCCCTCAAGAGTTCACAGAAAAACTCTGGTGATAAACACTTTGGACTGAGTCATGTGGATGGTTGAGCCCAGCTCTGCTGCCTCTATCACCTTAGATTAATTTTAACCTTCCTAAACCTCCAAAATGGTGAAGAAAAGATTAATGTCACAAGATATTTTTGAGCATCAGCTTAGATGGGTAAATAAAGTCCTTAGGATAGGACATCCATAATGAAAGCTATCAATACTTGTAATTTGTGTAATAATATAGGGCCACTGCAATACTACATAATAAATATAAGAAAATTGTGTACCCCCAAAAAACAAAGAGTAAGGAAACAAAATAGTTGCTTAAAGGAGCTTTGCAAATATTTGCTACTTTTCGTATCACTACACAAGTATCTTGTATAGGTCCTCTTCACCCTTCCTATGATTTTTTATAAATAATGAGGCAGGGAGCTTCACCCAGCATCATTCTTTTGTTGTACCCGAATCCTGAATCCGAGAGACCACCAAAGAGCCAGCTCCGATGCAAATCACATGAGGGTCTTTATTCAGGCTCGAGTCTGGGCTCACGTCCCTTACCGGCGCACCGGTACAGGAACGAGAGCCCCGATTCAGGTTTGCAAGCATTTTTTTTATACACGATTTGGAAGGAGTGGG
>NW_007078880.1:0-734 GCF_000164805.1 Carlito syrichta | reverse complement strand
CAAGCATCTTTATTATATGTTTTTCCCAATATGGATGTCTTTGGTGCCTTTTATTCTGGTAACAATATGCAGTTTATGAGGGTTCTGTGGATCCCCACCATATTTTTCATGATCGGTAGGTGAAGGCTGAAACACTTTATCTGGAATACTTCTGAACTACTAAGTGTAAAATCCCTGCCATAAGTATAGTGACTGTTCTCTTTAGAGGCGGCGCCCACTAAGCGTTCAGCCTGAACTTTCCCACCGAGGAGAACCCGAGTGCCGAGAGGATTGCTTAAGCCTAGGAGTTCAAGACCAACCTAGGCAACATAGTGAGACTTCATATCTAAATAAAATAAATAAAATAAAAATCCTTGGGTCAGATGCATTCTAATGGTCACACACTTTTTTTTTTAAGTCGAAGTCTCACTCTGTGGCCCAGGCTGGAGTGCAGTGGCACGCTCACGGCCACTGCAGCCTCGACCTGCTGGGTTCAGGTGTCCGTCTGCCTCAGCCTTATAAGTAGCTGGAACTACAGGCACGTGTCACCACACCTGGCTACAGAAACCTTTTAAATGCTTGCCTACCTACTTCACCTAAATGTCACTTTCTGACTTCTTTCTTTCTGCTCTTGTTTTTTTTTTTTTGAGTTGGAGTCTCTGTCGCCCAGACTGGAGTGCAGTGGCCGCTCCTGGCCACCGCAGCCTCGACCTGCTGGGCTCCGGCGATCCTCCGCCTCAGCCTCCGAGTAGCCG
>NW_007078879.1:0-812 GCF_000164805.1 Carlito syrichta | reverse complement strand
TGGAACTCAGTTCTTTGTTTCTGTGGTAAATCACTGAGTATGATCGACTCCAAACCCATCCAATTGCTGTAAAGTCATATGTTTTTCCTTCTTTTTGGCTGCATAATATTCCATTGTATATACGTATGACATTTTAAAAATCCAGTCCAGCTTCAGTGGGCAACATGGTTGGTTCTGTGTTTTTGCTATTCTGAATATAGCAGCAACAAACATACATGTGAAGGTATCTTTTTTGTAGAATAATTTGAGCTCCTCTGGGTATATTCCCAGTAAGGGAATTGCTGGGTCATATGGAAGGTCAATTTCTAGTTCTTTCAGAAATCGCTATGTTGTCTTCCAAAGAAGTTGTACTAGTCTGCGAAATCAAGCATTTAAATGATTTTTAATAGAATATCAAAGGAATGAAGAAGGTTCACTTTCTTTCCTTCCTTCTTTATTTTCTTTAGTCAAACAATTTTCTTAAGAACTTGCTATTGAACTAACTGAAAGTAGAGCAGCGGACAATCAGAAAATGTTTAACCATCATGGAGTTTGCAGACTATTAGAGAATAATCATATTAAGTAACAACCTTATCATGAATGCTGTGTAAGGAAAAACCTTCAGGAAACTTCCTGAAGTGGTATCTAAAGTGAACATTGAGAGAGAAAAGGAACTGATCAGGTAAAAGGGAGATGAAGGGTATGATGAACAGAGGTGTGCTGAAGTGTGCAAGTTGGGTGAATGCAATTCCCAATGTCAAACCAAAGCAAAATGACTAAATCCTCTTCCAGGCACAAGCATACATATATGCACATATTGACACACATACAAC
>NW_007078878.1:0-575 GCF_000164805.1 Carlito syrichta | reverse complement strand
TGTATGCAGCATGCACCAAGTGAGAATAACATAGATAGCCCCTAAAAGAAGCGTTGCACATTTTGAAAAGCTCATTCCCCGAGAAGATGCACAATCACAACAAAGCCTCACAGAGGCCGTTTACGCTTATTCAGCAAGGCCAACGATAGAGAGACTGCATTTCCTAGCTTAGAGAAACGCCAAGGGGTAAAATTTTCAGGGCTCAAACAGAAGGCAAGCACTGCTTTTCTACAAGTGAGTGTGTAGCACTCATTTCACTCAGTCTGACACCATTGACATGCTCATTCCTACATGTGAAGTATCGACATAACATGTTCGGCTATGCTCATTCAAGCCGTACCTTGAGAATCGTGTATTACACCGTACAGCACACAAGAATCAAACTACTGGAAAATACATCACAATGCAGTAAACATTAGACACAGCATTCCCCAAGCTGATGCACACTCACAGCCAGCAAGCCGAGCCTGTCAGCTTTTCTTCGTAAATGCCAACGGAAGAGCAATGGCTTTGGATAGGAGACGGACAGGTCAAATCAAAAACACTTTAGAATTCAGTAGGTGAACAAATCATGC
>NW_007078877.1:0-719 GCF_000164805.1 Carlito syrichta | reverse complement strand
ATACTGTGACATAAATAAGAGAGAAAGAAAACAGAGATATTGGTTAACACACACACACGTGTTCAGAATAAAATGAGGAGGAAATACTCTGACAATATCAGTCCTGGTTTCTGTGACTGGTCACGTAATCATAGCTGCCATTTGGAACTACCTTTGTTTGCTGCTCATTCTGTATTCCCTTTCTCTTCAGCAGGAACTCCAGCTGGTTGTGGTTCTTCACCTTGCAGGGTGATCCAAACCCAATCTTTGTTTCTGAAAGGACTGGGCCTGGGTTGGATTTAGTTTTGCACTGAACTTAATCCTAGAGCATGGGGATAGTAAGAGACACTCTGAGAGATCTCCTGTCTTCCAGATGTACTCTTTTTTGTTTTGTCTTGTTTTTGTTTTTGTTTCTTTTTTTTGAGCTGGAGTCTCACTCTGTCACCCAGACTGGAGTACAGTAGCCGCTCCTGGCCTCCCGACCACCGCAGCCTCGACCTGCTGGGCTCTGGTGATCCTTCTGCCTCAGCCTTACAAGTAGCTGGAAATACAGGCATGCGCTACCACACCCAGCTAATTTTTTTATTTATTGTAGAGATGAGGTCTCCCCAGGTTGCCCAGGTGGGTCTCGAACCCACGGGCTCAGGCAATCCACTCACCTCAACCTCCCAAGGCACGGGATTACAGGCTGAGCCACTGAGCCTGGAAGATGTAGTCTTTCTTGCTTTCTGTGTAGTAGC